>NC_043005.1:90042318-90074818 GCF_006345805.1 Octopus sinensis | reverse complement strand
AAAGATCCTGCGAATGGACAGAGATTTAGGGACATGCTACTTGAAGCCTTTGACGAAGTAGAAGGGGATAGAGTATCACATGGGGTAGAGGGCAACTGGACGTTTCTAAGGGACAACCTGCTGAGAGCCACTGACCAGATCTGTGGCTGGTGCAAAGTCCCCTCTCGTCCCAAGGTAACGTGGTGGTGGAACAGTGTTGTAGACAGGGCTATTAGAGAAAAGAGACACACTTCGAAGCACTGGAAGAATGGTGGTAGCAGGGAATTGTATCAGACTGCTAAAAGGGAAGCTAGGAGACAGGTCTATCTAGCCAGAGGGGAAGCAGATAAGAAAAAAATTTGCCAATGTTCTGCGCCGTGAGGACCAAAGACTGGAGGTGTTTCGCGTTGCAAGACAGTGTGTGAGAGAGAATTGTGATGTGGTAGGAGAGAAATGTGTTCGCATGCAAGATGGTTCACTTGCGCTAAACGAGGATGCAAAGAGAGAGACTTGGAGACGCCACTACGAAAGGTTTCTGAATAAAGAAAATGAATGGGATAAAGAGAGTCTGCCGAATGTTGACCCAACAGAGGGACCAGCTATCAGGGTTGATAGTTCCTTGGTAGTTAAGGCAATCAGAAGCATGAAGTCAGGGAAAGCCCCAGGCCCATCAGGTATCACTGCAGAGATGCTTAAAATATCTGGTAGTGTCGGCTATAGCCTAGTCACCCGTATAGTTAATCAGGTGATACACGAAGGAGTCATACCCAATGACTGGTGTAGCAGCATAATAGTCAACTACTACAAAGGTAAAGGTGATGCCCTAGATACAAATAATTACAGAGGTATCAAGCTGTTGGATCAGGTGATGAAGGTTACAGAGAGGGTCATAAGCTAATTAGAGAGAGAGTTAGTTTAGATGAGATGCAGTTTGGGTTCGTGCCAGGGAAAAGTACCACTGATGCTATATTCCTGGTAAGGCAGCTGCAGGAGAAATACCTAGCCAAAGATAAGCCCCTGTACCTGGCTTTTGTTGACATGGAGAAAGCCTTCGACAGGGTCCCCCGATCCCTCATCTGGTGGTCAATGAGGAAACTAGGGATAGATGAATGGTTAGTGCGAACTGTGCGAGCCATGTACAGGGACGCTGTTAGTAAGGTGAGGGTTGGCAACGAGTACAGCGAAGAATTCCGGGTAGAGGTAGGGGTCCACCAAGGCTCAGTCCTCAGCCCCCTCCTATTTATCATAGTCCTCCAGGCAATAACGGAGGAATTCAAGACAGGATGCCCCTGGGAGCTCCTCTATGCTGATGACCTTGCTCTAATTGCTGAGTCACTATCAGAACTGGAGGAGAAGTTTCAAGTGTGGAAGCAAGGTTTAGAATCAAAGGGCCTTAGAGTCAATCTAGCTAAAACCAAAGTCGTAATAAGTAGGAAGGTAGACAAATCACAAACGCCTTCAGGTAGATGGCCCTGCTCGATCTGTCGAAAAGGTGTAGGTAGAAACTCTATAAGATGCACCAAGTGTAAGCTATGGACACATAAGAGGTGCAGCAATGTCAAAGGAAGGCTAACTAGGAAGATGGTTTTTGTATGTGGCAGATGCTCGGGAGCATTAACCTCTGAAAATCTGCAGAAAACAACTTCCGTCACTTTCCAGGGGGAAAAACTAGAAGTAGTTGATAGCTTCCGTTATCTTGGTGACCAAGTCAGTAGTGGGGGTGGGTGTGCTGAAAGTGTAACGGCTAGAGTAAGAATAGCCTGGGCAAAGTTTAGGGAGCTCTTACCTCTGCTGGTGACTAAAGGCCTCTCGCTCAGAGTAAAAGGCAGACTGTATGATGCATGTGTACGAACAGCCATGCTACATGGCAGTGAAACATGGGCCGTGACTGCTGAGGACATGCGTAAGCTCTCAAGAAATGAAGCCAGTATGCTCCGATGGATGTGTAATGTCAGTGTGCATGCTCGACACAGTGTTAGTACCCTGAGAGAAATGTTGGACCTAAGGAGCATCAGTTGTGGTGTGCAAGAGAGACGATTGCGCTGGTATAATCATGTGGCGAGAATGGATGAAGATAGGTGTGTGAAAAAGTGCCAATCCCTAGCAGTGGAGGTAACCCAGGAAAACTTGGGACGAGGTGGTGAAGCACGACCGTCGAACTTTAGGTCTCACTGAGGAAATGACCAGCGACCGAGACCTTTGGAAATATGCTGTGCGTGAAAATACCAGGCAGGACAAGTGAGTCCAGCCCACTTATGCATGCCTTTCCTCCCTTGGACACACAAAGACCTGTTGAGGCAAGCGAAGTCGATATCGAACCTCATCCGACGACAAGCACCTTTGCTTGCGAAGACCTGTTGGGGCAAGTGAAATCGAAATCGAAATCGGAATCGAAATTGAACCAATCCTATGACTGGCACCCGGCAGATGCCAGGACCCCTGGACTGGAGATACGTAAAAAGCACTATCCGAATCATGGCCGATGCCAGCGCCGCCTCGACTGGCTTCCGTGTCGGTGGCACGTAAAAAGCACCATCCGAATCGTGGCCGAAGCCAGTGCCGCCTCGACTGGCTTCCGTGCAGGTGGCACGTAAAATGCACCAATCCGACCGTGGCCGATGCCAGTCTCGCCTGGCACCAGTGAAGGTGGCACGTAAAAAGCACCCACTACACTCACGGCGTTAGGAAGGGCATCCAGCTGTAGAAACATTGCCAGATAAGACCGGAGCCTGGTGCAGCCTTCTGGCTTCCCAGATCCCCGGTCGAACCGTCCAACCCATGCTAGCACGGAGAACGGACGTTTAAACGACGACGATGATGATGATGATGACACATGTATGTGTATATGCTTGTATATAATTTTATTATCATTTTTCTTGACACAAGTGTCACGCACAAAACACCCAACTCTAAAGTCGCATCTGAATAAAAATGATGTAAAAATAGAGTGATGTGTGTGTGCGTGTCTGGGAATGTGAGTGTGTGTTTGTGTGTGTGTCTGTGTGAGTACACACATATACACATATACATATGTATACGTATATACATCAGGATGATACTATAAGCTTTGGAGCATAAACAGAGATAAGTCATAAAACTGATACTGTAAGCATATATATATACACATGTATTCTCATACTTGTACTTATACGTATACAAACACACACACATATATATATATATATATATAGATAGATAGATATATACACATATACATATCTCTATATATAATAAAAATAACTATACATATACTCCCACATGTACGCCCATATGTACTTACTCGTGTACCAGTACCAATTTTAATAGTACACATGCGGAAGAAAATGAGTAATTAAATTCGAATTTAGGCAAAACGAGATGTATACATATATATACACACGTATAAAACAGCTATTTAAATAAGCATATTGCTGTTTGTTCCTTCTCGAGCCACGCCAGGCTCATAGGGTCGGTATCCCGGTTTCCTTGGCGTATAGATTCCCCACCTGGACGGGACGCCGGTCCGTCGCAGGTGAGCTGCATGATGCAGGAGGAAAGAGTGAAAGAAAGTTGTGGCGAAAGAGTCAGCAGAAGTTCGCCATTACCCTCTGCCGGAGCCGCGTGGAGCTTAGGTGTTTCGCTCATAAACACACACATCGCCCGGTCTGAGGTTCGAACCCGCGATCTCACGACCGCGAGTTCGCTGCTCTAACCACTAGACCATGTACCTCCACAAATAAGCATATAAACAAGTACAATTACATAAATACATACATATCCATATATAAATATAGACACAAGATGCATATTGACCTTGTATGTAAAATATCCTTCGATTATCATAATTAAATAATATAAGTGACAAAATTTGATAATACTATTAAATCTAAAACGTTACTATGTTATTTAGTCTAATAAAGGAGTATATAGCGTGATATTAAATAATATCAAACAATATAATTAAGAATAATAATTACCTATTTTAGATTAGTGAAAAGGAATTTGGTCATGTGTTTACATGAAGAGGCTTTTTCATCCCTCGTATTTAGTAGGTTTCCTTTCCTCTTTTGTCATTCACTTGTTTCAGTCATTAGATTGCGGCCATGCTGGGGCACTTTGAAAGGTTTTCAGTCGAATGAATCAACCCCAGGAATTAATTTTTTTAAAGCTTGGTACTTATTCTATCAGTTTCTTCTACTGAACCACTAAGCTACCCGAGGAAAAACACCAACATCGGTTGTCAAGCAGTGATAGGGGACAAACACAGACACAAAGACACACACACACACACACACACATATATATATATACATTCATATACATATGTATATATACACATGCATATTTATTTATATATGTCTGTATTAAGAAGAAAAATGGGTTTCACACACACACACACACACACACACACACACACACACACATATATATATACGACATGCTTCTTTCAGTTTCCATCTACCAAATTCAATCTCAAAGCTTTGGTCGGTCTGGAGTTATGGTAAAAGACACTTGCCCAAGGTGCCACGCAGAATGACTGAACTCGGAACCACGTGATTGGCAAGCAAGCTTCTTGCCACACAGCCACGCCTGCGCCTATTGTTCACTTTGAATTTAACTAATTTTTGGATTACCTTGGAAACGTGTTAACATGTATTTTCAGATGTATCAGTTTGAATGATATTTCTTGTATCTAAATATGGCGATACAACAGAAACGGTCGACGGCTTTCTTTGGTGAATTCAACAATTAAAGATGTGATTTTCTCTATCCCTAGTTTTGTGGTCTAATACTCTGAATTTCTTGATCTATTCGTCATCCGTAGGGAATTCCTTTAGATGTGTATTCTACTTGCATTGATTGGTGTCTGATTGCTGGATATTGTTGACCAAATTCGGTTAAAGACAAGTGTTTTAATGACATCTGCCTGGATTTTTTCACCCCCTTTCCCCCTTAATGCACCCACACACATATGCACTTGTTTGCACGCGTGTGTGTATTATAAATTCTCTATTTATGTCATCATCTTCGGAATTGCTGTCATCATTCTTTCAAATTCTAGCTTCTGAAGTGTCTTCGGTGGACAGTAGAATGAAATCTTCCATTGCCATCCAAATGGTATTTACAGTCGGACTACTGATCATTTCTCTGCTGACGTACTTTGTGAGGACCTGGAGGACTTTGATGGTCATAATATCAACCCCGTCACTGGCGTTCGGTGTCGCCTATCTCTGGTAGGTATGCATGTGTGTATGGGTGGAAGGATGGATGAGTGCGTGTGCATATATGGGTGTATGATTATTGGCTCTATGTATGTACGAGTGTATGGATGTCTATATATATATGTATGACTAGATGTGTGCATGCATATATATACATGCATGTATGCACGTATGAATATATGAATGTACGGGTGTATGGATTTATATACGGATGGGCTTAAGTATGTGTGGGTGCATTGATGCATATATGTATATATGCATAGATATATATGTATGGATAGATGAATGGATGTGTGTATGTGCACTTATTTCTATATGTATATACAACCCGTCACATAGTTGATGACTAAACTTACAACTCTAAAAAGCTTACTTGAAAAAGCGGGTGGGAGCGAGGTGTGTTTATATTGGACACGCTCTAGGATGAGAAGCAAAACCCGTCAAAGGACAGCTAGGGGTGAGAAACCCTTAATCTTTGTTTAGATATCTCTCTAGGGGAAGGAAAACTCTAATCTAACCCCTGTACCTTCGTTTGAATCCAATTATGTAGATTAGTTCTTCTTTTGGGGCGAAAGCATTCGATGTTTAGAGACGAGTAACTTAAGAAGCTTTAAATACAGGCTTCACCTGACTTTTAAACATCTTTATTAACATCAAAGATGCAGGTGTGGCTGTGTGGTAAGACGTTTGCTTCCCAACCACAAGGTTCTGGGTTCAGTCTCACTGTATGACACCTTGAACAAATGCCTATCTATCTATCTATCTATCTATCTATCTATCTATCTATCTATCTATCTATCTATCTATCTATCTATCTATCTATCTATCTATCTATCTATCTATCTATCTATCGATCTATCTATCTATCTATCTATCTATCTATCTATCTATCTATCTATCTATCTATCTATCTATCTATCTATCTATCTAGATGGATGGATGGATAGATGGGTGGGTAAATATTTATATAACTAAATATTTCTATTACTAAAGGAATTTCACATTGGCCATCCAGGGATTTCGAGAATGGAATCATTAGAGAAGTGATGTCTATTAGCCAACTATGGATCGAGACATTGAAGAACGAGTGGAACCATGCAGCGGTTGTGCTCTAGCAGCAAAATCACCCAACACGAAATGACAAGCGTGGCCCCAAAACAGATATTCCATGATCCAGACTGCATGTTGATTACGCAGGTTCATACTACCTTGTTGTGGTGGACAGTGTTTCAAAATGGTCTGAAGTGCATCAGTGTAAAAAGCCAACATCTGCGGTTCTGTGAGTTTTTACACGAATTGTTCGCCAGATATGGTGGTATTCCTGAAACCATTGAGTCAGATAATGGAACTCAGTTTACTTCAGACGAGGTCAAAAAGGTTTGTAAAATGTTTGCTATCGAACAGGTGACCACTCTGCTTTATCATTCTATGTCACATGTACGGAGTGAGTTCTGCGATAGGTTTATTTAGTTAACCACCATCCAAAGATTTAGTTGGGTAACACTGTCTTCCACCCGACGTATACATGCACGTCATAACACTGTCCAAATCCCATTCGAATGTTATGGGTCTTTTTCTATTTTAATTATTTGTGGGGTAGCATTGAATAATGTCGCAATGTTTTTAGGTGATGTCAACTCAACGTTTGTGGGTGGCATACGACACGGGGGACCAGCCTTGGGTGACTCGTAAACTTGATGCCAACATCATGTAAATAATAGTGGTGGAATATTGTGCAAATAATATAGCAAACATGGCAGTGTTGGAGAGAATACAATTTCCCAAGGTGTTCCGCTGTAGGACTGAACCCGGAACGATGTGGTTGAGAAGCAAGCTTCTTACCATACAGCCACACCTGCAACTATCTTTATATTTATTTCTTTATTTTTTATCATTGATCTCTGTAGTGTTTCAATCCTCACTATATCCTGCTTTATGTTGGGGGACTATAAAGGGCAGCAGTGTTTGAGGCGAGACCTAGCAAACATGGAGAAGAAAAGGATGATGGATTTATGATCTCTAGCCTGAGATGCGTGTGTGTGTGCGAGGGGGGGAGTGTTTCCTTATTTGGACAATGGTTGTAAACAAGTGTCATTGCGATACGGTCCATCTTTGTTTCCAATCTTCCACGAAAACATGTTCGGTCATGGGGAAATCCTTCCTTAGCAGGGAACATGTGAGGGTTGACATCAAGAAGGGTTTCTGGCTATAGAAAATATGCCTCAACACATTCCATTCAACTCTTGCGAGCATGGGAAAGTGGATGTTAAGACAAAGATGAGGATGAGGAAGACGACTGTAAAGTAAGTCGTGAATGTCCCGCAATCTCATTCGATCCACTCCATGGACATGACTCATTCGGTCAATTATGATATTCAGTTTCATGTTCCAACTTTGTTCCTGGGATACAATGGCACTCACTAAATACATATTCCCATTTCCTATGAAGGCCCAAGACCCATAAGATGTAGGTTTGGAGGAATATATAACCCATAACCCCTTAACTCCTAAAGGTTATAGAAGCAGGAGATATGTATGTATGTATGTATGTGCGTATGTGAGTATGTACATATATACATGTGTGCATATGCGGTTGTATTGATGAGGTTTTCCGTTTTCTATTTGCAAGTTTCCTAGACGAGTCTCCCCGATGGCTCCTCAATAAAAAGAGAACAAAAGATGCCAACATAATTCTTAGCAACATCGCCAAACTGAATAAAACAGTTTTGCCTCAAACAGAAATCGTCAACATTTCCTCATCGAACAATAAAAGAGTAGAAATCTGGAAAATGTTTACCATTCCTCAGCTTCTAAAACGGACCCTAATTTTGATGCTAAACTGGTAAGTGATATTACATTTACCATTTTCTGTGTGTTCTTTATCTTTTATCGTTTACTCGTTTCTCTCATTTGACTGCGACCATGATGGAGCACCGCCTTGAAAATGTTTTAGTTGAATTAATTGATCACAGAACTTTGTTTATGCCTGGTGCTGATTCCATTGGTTTCTTTTAAACCATTAAGTTATGGGGATATAAACAAACCAGCACAGGTCGTCAAGTGGTAGTGTGGGATAAACATATGCACAAAGACACACACACACGTAGTTATACACACACACACACACACACACACACACACTCACACACATACATATATATATATAATGGGCTTCTTTCAGTTTCCATCTAACAAATCTGCTCACAAGGCTTTGGTCAGCCCATGGTTATAGTAGAAGACATTTGACGAAGGTACCATGCAGTGGGACTGAACCTGGATCCATGTGGTTGGGGAACAAGCTTCTTACTACACAACCATGCATGCACCTATATTGATCGGGAAAGCTCCCGGCCCATCAGGTATCACCGCAGGGGTACTTAAAATATCTGGCGGTGTAGGCTATAGTCTAGTCACCTGTATAGTCAACCAGGTGATACATGAGGGAGTCACACACAATGACTGGTGTAGCAGCACCATAGTCAACTACTACAAAGGTAAAGGTGACACCCTTTATACAAATAATTACAGAGGTATCAAGCTGTTGGATCAGGTAATGAAGGTTACGGAGAGGGTCATAGCCCAACTAATTAGGGAGAGAGTTAGTTTAGATGAGATGCAGTTTGGGTTCGTGCCAGGGAAAAGCACTACTAAGGCTATATTTCTGGTAAGACTACTGCAGTAGAAGTACCTAGCCAAAGGTAAACCTCTGTACTTGGCTTTCGTTGACATGGAGAAAACCTTTGACATAGTCCCCCGATCCTTTATCTGGTGGTCAATGCGAAAACTAGGGATAGATGTGTGGTCAATGAGAGCTCTACAGGCTCTATATATGGATGCTGTCAGTAAGGGCTGGCAACGAGCATAGAGAAGAATTCCGAGTAGGGGTAGGGTCCACCAAGGATCAGTCTTCAGCCCCCTCTTATTCATCATAGTCCACCAGGCAATAACAGGAATTCAAGACAGAATGCCCCCGGGAGCTCCTCTATGCCGATGACCTTGCTCTAATAGCTGATTCACTATCAAAACTAGAGGAGAAGTTTCAGGTGTGGAAGGAAGGTCTAGAATCGTGCTGCATTCGACTCCGTCGATCGTGATACCCTCTGGAAGATCATGCAGGCAGATGGTATCCCGCCTAAACTTCTCAATCTTATCAAATCTTATTACCGCTCAACAAGATCCCGCGTACGCGTGTACGGTGAAGTGTTGGAATCCTTCGAAATACGGTCTGGCGTTCGCAAGGATGTGTTCTTTCGCCAACTCTTTTCAATTACGACATCGACTGGATGACCATAAATGCACTAAGGGAGTTCCCAAGTATCACTGTTGGTCACAACTTTTCCGTCAAGGATCTAGACTACGCAGATGACATTGCGATACTTGGCGAAACATTTTCTGACGTCCAGTTGGCTATCAATGAGCCCCAGCGTGTTGCATCGATGATTGGTATGAAAGTCAATGCCTCGAAGACCAAAATCCTCACAGCCGGCTTCGCCCCACCAGACAAAACACCCATTGTCCTCAATGGTGATATTTTTGAAGAGGTTGAGAGTTTCAAATACTTTGGCGCCATCATTACAGCTACAGGTCAAGGTGAGGCTGACATTAAAACACGAATCGATCTCGCTCGCCAAGCCTTCAACCGACTCAATGCACGACTCTGGTCAAGATCTGAGATCCGACGCACCACCAAAGTACGGATCTACCAAGCACTGGTGCGAACGATCCTCCTTTACGACAGCGAGTCATGGCCGATGAGGGTGGAAGATATTAAGCGACTAGAATCCTTCGATCACCACTGTCTACACCGCATCCTTAGTGTCCGATGGCATCACTTTGTCTCCAACAATTCGGTGTGACACCAGTGCAGAATCACCTCCCTCCAACAAGTCATCCTAACGAGACGTCTGCGTTGGCTGGGTCATACCCTCCGTCGTCAACCAGAAGAATTCATCTACGAAGCAATTGCCCCAGCTCCCCTTCAGGGTTAGCGAAAGCGATGTCGTGGACAACGAAAAACCTGGCTGATGACAGTCAAAGCTGATCTGGAACCCAACCTAGACCCCCCATATCTACGGCGTTCGCCGCTGGAATAAGGAGAGGATGGAGATCACCAGTCGTTAGCCTCAAATCGTCAGGTCTGGTCGGCGTTTGTGAGAGATGCAGCATTGAGGATGAATGAAGCCAGCTCAACCCACCCCGGGTGAATGCTGTCTCAAGAAAGAGAAGAATCGAAGTGTCTTAGAGTCAATCTAGCAAAAACCAAAGCCTTAGAAAGTAGGAAGGCAGACAAATCACAAATTCCTTCAGGTAGATGACCCTGCTCGATCTGTCGAAAAGGCGTGGGTAGAAACTCCATAAGATGTACCAAGTGTAAGCTAGGGACACATAAGAGATGCAGCATTATCAAAGGAAGGCAAACTGGGAAGATAGTTTTTGTGTGTGGTAAATGCACAAGGACAATAAACATTGAAAATGTGATGAAAACAGCTTCCGTCACATAGCAGGGGGAAAAACTAGAAGCAGTTGATAGCTTTCGTTACCTAGGTGACCAAGTCAGTAGCTGCTAGAATGAGAATATCCCGGGCAAAGTTCACAGAGCTCCTAAGTCTGCTGGTAAAGAAGGTCCTCTCGCTCAGAGTGAAAGGTAGACTGGATGACGCATTTACGAGAACAGCCATGCTACACGGCAGTGAAACATGGGCTGTGACTGCTGAGAACATGCGTAAGCTTGCAAGAAATGAAGCTCCGCTGGATGTGTAATGTCAGTGTGCATACACGACAAAGAGTAAGCACCCTGAGAGAAAAGTTGGACATAAGAAGCATCAGATGTGGTGGGCAGGACAGAGACGACTGCGCTGGTATGGTCATGTGCTGCGTACAGATGAGGACAGCTGTGTGAAAAAGTGTCACACCTGGGATGAGTGGGTGGAGCGCGACCATCAAACGTTGGGCCTTACGGAGGCAATGATAAGCCACCGAGGCCTTTGGAGATATGCCGTGCTTGAGAAGACCCGGCAAGCCAAGTGAGACAGTAACCGTGGTCTATGCCAGTGTTGCATAACCGGCCCATTTAAGAGCATCCTTCAATCATTGTGCAATAAACTGTTCTTGCGAAGACCTGTTGTGTCAAGTGAAGTCATTGTCGTAGCCGATGCCAGTGCCGCCTGACTGGCACCTGGTGGAGCCTTCGAGCTCACCAGTTCTCAGTCAAACCGTCCAACTCATGTTAGCATGGAAAGCAGGCCTTAAATGATGATGATGATGATGATGAGGCAGATATTTGTGGAAGTTTTCTTGCAAGAGATTCATGTGGAGTCAAACTTGAAAGAATATCAAAGATACTAAGTGTGCAAGGATACTTACATGAAGATGAAATAAAGGAATTCTTTTTAGAGCAAAGCAAAGAAGGATAAAATGAGAAGTAAAACTTAGTTGACCCTTTTGATATCAACCCACATGAGAATGTCCCTTGTTGTATCATACAGACTTCCTGTTTGATCTAATTTGAAATTTTCCATTAAAATTTCATGTTTATTTGTGTTCCAGTCTTAATTATGGGCAACTCATTTTATTAAATTCTTCATTATTTTCAAACTTAATTGAAACAAAACCATGGTAACAAGTCCCTAAAAGTAGGTTATCAAAGTATTGGCCATTCTCTGACAGGTTTGTGGTCAAGCCTGCGTCAGTGGAGACTTCCAGCATTCTCAGGCTCTGAACCACATTCCTGCTCACCGCTGTCAGGGTGGATACAGCTATCCGCAAGTATGAGGTCAGAGTGGCTGTTCCAGTGCATCTGGGGCAACACCTTTTCTACTTTGTCTGCTGGGACCATGAGGCAAACTGACAAACCTTTTTAGGTATTTCTTTGCTGTGAGGAAGAGGAAGGTTATGATGATTTAGGCAGGGCCCTTCATCAAATTTAGAAAACTATTTCACTAAGAATTACCGTTGGCTAACAAGTGTCAGAGACTGCAGACAAATCAGTGAATTCTGCTAATCACGAAATATTTTCTACTCCATAAACATAAACACTCTATACACACATAAACTGAAAAAGGCCACATATGCATACAAACCATTTACTCACCATTTATCCAACGCACTAATGTTACTTTCATTAACTGGCTCTCATTGGCTAACTCTGTCTCGGTTGTTGAGTTGTCTTAGATGTTTATATTAGGCAGTTAGTTGTATAACTTTACTTGCTGGTGGTCTCAACGTTCAAATTATCATAATTCTCTCTAAGAAATTACGCAACCATCTAACCAGGGTTTGATCAGCAATTTTTGTGCATTTTTGTACATTGTATAAACTGTTTTATTTCTATTATATAGGGCGATTGTGAGCTTGGTATATTATGGCCTTACTCTTAATATTGGCAAATTATATGGCAATTTCTATATGAATTTCTTTTTGAATTCGGTTGTCGAGTTTCCAGCGAACATTCTGTGCATCCTTCTGTTAAATCGTGTTGGAAGAAAAAAAATGCATGCTAGCCTGATGGTTTTGGCTGGAGTCGCTTGTATCGCTGGAATATTTCCCGTCCTCTATGGCAATAAAGGTAAACGAATCATTATTATTATTGTTGTTGCTGTTATTATTATTATTATCTTTTTATCACAGGTTTTGTTGGAGCTCCTGGAGTCTTGCATGCATAGCCGGGCTATTTCGTACTTAAGAGGGTTATATCTATCTATCTTTTCGACTTCCTTCTTGGCTATTTGTGGGTCAAAGAGGCATACAACGTCCACTATATACCATACGTGGTGCACGTTGTCCACTACCACTAGGTCCGGTCTGTTATGCTCTAGCACCTAATCTGTTTGAATTGAGAAATCCCAGAGGATTTTGCTAGTCTCCGACTCCGTCACTCTCAGCCGTTTGTGTTCTTATCATGTCTTGCCTCTCTCTAGCTCCCATTTTCGCACAGTTTTCAGCCAATCCCACCTATTTTTTCCAGCAATTTCTGTTGTGGTTACATGGAATTGATTGTGTAGTCCATTCTTTCGTAATGCTTCTTCATGTCCGTTTTTTACTTCTTCCTTTGTTTCTCCTTTCTTCTCTGCTTTTAATACTCCCTCATTCGTAAGTGACACTAGCAAGGTTTCCTTACTTTCGACTAGATATCTCATTAAACTCTCGAGTTCGATACGCACGCAGATCTTCCACATTTACCTGTCCTCTTCCTCCATTTGCTCTCTTCATGTAATGGCAATAAGTGTCTGGACGTGGATGATGGGCTCCATGCGTCGTCAGAAGCTTTCATGACTTCCTATCCATCTCCTTTAACTCCTTCTCTGTCCACTTCAGGATCCCAGCACCATACCGAGCTACTGCGATTGCGCGCGAGTTTATTGCCAAACTTATATGTCTGGCATTCAGCTTTGAAGCCAATATTTTCTCACTCGCCGCAGGTATTCTCTTTTTGTTCTGTCCTTCATGTCATTGTGTTTGATTCCATCTGACTCAGGCATTCCCTGGTATTTACAGCTGGATTCTGGCTGGAATTGCCTTCACCATTTCACCACTTGGCAATCATATGCCTTCTGTTTTGACATGCTTTCCTCGTCTCATCACCATCGTAACACATTTTGAGAGTCCAAAATCCTTACTATCATCATTATTATTATTGTTGTTGTTGTTATTATTATGAAGGCAGTGAAATGGCAGAATCCTTAGAGTGCTGGGCAAAATACTTAGCTGCATTTCTTCTGGCTCTTTACATTCTGAGTTCAAATGCAGCTGAGGTCAACTTTGCCTGTGATACTTCAGAGTTAAGTTCTGGGGTCGAAGTGATCACTCTCCTTAAAGTTGCACGCCTTGTGCCATAATTTGAAACCGTCACCACGAACACCACCATCATCGTTTCATCACCATCAACATTGTCATCATCATCATCATCATCGTTATGTTTTGTTTCTTCCTTCAGCTTTCTATTTCTTGCCAAGCGTTCTCCCAACACCTAGGGCAAAGAGACTCACTGTATACATTGATAAACCAGTAAAATAAACACACCAGACTGTTTATTTAAAAACTGAAATAAAGTCATGTAAAAAAATGTTTCTTGACATTTCCCAGTCAGTAAGTCATCCAGTAGCTCTGAGCTTTCAAAGATGCCTTCAGGGAAGGTTATTGTTCTCACAGGGACAATGTTCGTCTTATTATTATATGCTTGGCTTTTGCTTTGTATTCGTACAAATTGACTCAAAGTCTCACCCAGAGATCTTAACAAACAACAAGTTAGAAATTCAAATTGGTGTTATGACTAGGGTGCCGTATTTGGGGTTTTACACAGAGTATTGCTCTAGAGATTGTCTGTCAAAACATAAGGCATCTACTTACAATGGAGAGACAGCACGCAGCATAGAGGAGCGTGTAAGTGACAATTGGCGAGAGCTCAAAGAGGAGAAAGGCTCGGCAGTGTTCTACTAATATGCTCAATTAGAATATAGTGGCTCGGTTTATAGCATAGAAGTTAAGGTATTATCAACGCATAAAACTGACTCGACACTCAGACACATTACCTAAGTTACACACATAGCAATAGACAGACCGACCGACCGACCCTCAACAGAAAACACGAATGGAACAATAACACCCGCCACTACACCACACAACACGACGACTAAAGACACAAGGAAGAGAAAATGGTACAAACAGTGTAATATACACTCAGTAGACAAATATGCACATACGTATGGTAAATATAAGAAATAGAGATAAATAGGTAAACAAAAAGCTGTATAAAGGGCACGGATACGAACAACAGAGTAAGCGAACCCATATACACACAAACACAGTAATTTCACAAACGGCTGCAGCAACATCAACATCCTGACCAACAGCAACAACAGAAACAACGGCAATAACAACAACTACTACTACTACTATTACTACTACCACCACCCAAACACAGAGACATGCAGTAACGACACCAAAAACCGGGGTCAAGGGCAGCAGCAGCAACGGATGGGGTGAAAGAAGGGTCATAGAGAAACTTACATAATAATACGTACGTCCCCTGTTAATACCGTAACATTGATACACTATTTTCTTCCTTAAGCACTGATTTTCTAGAGGACAGATAATTTTGCTTTTGAAATTACAAAGGCATGTATTCATTTGTATGTAGTACTCATGGTGAAATGAATTAGTACTATTCCTCCTTTCATATCAAGAAGTTATAGCAGGATTATTATCAATATTATAATTAATATTATTTCTAAGTGTTAATTGTATTATCCTTGTCGGAATCACTCTTAAATAGAGTTCATTTCACAATTCAGACAAACAGTTCTACTCGTGTTTACAGATTTTGAGTTGAAATACTCCCTGATTCTTCTTTTGATATACGCTGCTATAACTATAGCCAAATTTCTGGTGGTTGAATAAGAAAATTTTATACCCTGGCAATTAAATAATTTCCTATACTTACTTGAAGGTGAGAAGCATTTATCCAGCGGCAACGAATTTTCGAAGAATATTAGTAGCAATGGGATATGTGAATTGTGCATTACACCAGATAATATTCCTTGTTTTGGTCTTTCTATTATTTATATACACGTATTTCTTAGTATTAACATTATTAATATTAGATTTTCTCCAGCCGTAATTTTTATTCTTGAAGTTATACATTTCTATAAACTTATTATTTGATGAAAGCTCACAGCTTATTTTGCTGGGTATGGTGGAAAGTGTCAGCTGTCCACAGCTAGAATGCTAAGTTGACACTTGTTAACTGGTCATGCTTCAAGAACCCTGCAAAGAATTCTTGCAATTCCAAGCAATGCTGATTTTCTAAGTGTTCTACCTTTACACTTATAGACATATTTTGAGCCACGTTGGTAGTGTTGATACTTCCAATTGCACCAATTACTATTGGTACCACATCTGCTCTCCTCATTGATCATAACATTCGTATGTCCCACTTCAAATCGTTACAGTTGTTCAGTTTTTCTTCTTCTTTCTTTTTGATCCTGTAGTCACGAGGACATGTTATGACGATTATCATGCGTGTTCTTTCTTTTTTTTTTCTTCACCTTGACAATGTCCGGTTTTCGATGTCTGGTCAAGTGATCGCACTGAATCATTGCATCCCACAAGGTTTTGCGATTTTGACTCTCGTTCATTCCTCCTGGGATATGCTCAAGCCACATCTTTTGCTCTTTGTAGGCCGTGATTCCCACAAAGCACTCAATGGATCATTCTTGCCACATTGTCATGTCGTCTTTTGTATTTGTGTTGTGCAAATTTCGTGCATTCGCTAACCATACGCCATACTGTTTCACTCCTCCCACAACACATTTGTCTGCATTTGTCCCTGTCGGTAGTGTTATCGATTCTGCACTTCAGCTAGTTGGTCCTTAAGCTTGTTCTTGAGTTGCGCATATAAGCGATTCTGTCTTTATCATCAGATCACTCCTCCTTATCCATAGCCACCGGTCTTCTGTATCTGTCTTGGCGTTCGCATCTTTTGCAAACTAACAGTACATTGTTTCCCTTCCATGCACTTTCTGTGTGTGTGTGTGTGTGTGTGTGTGTGTGTGTGTGTGTGTATGTATGTGTGTGTGTGTGTGTGTGTGTGTGTGTGTGTGTGTGTGTGTGTGTGTGTGTGCGTGCGTGTGTTCTTTTTCCTCTGTAAGTTTTTCTTCCTCTACACAATTTTAAGCTTTAATGACGCCGGACTTCTTCACATGTTTCAACAATGGTTCCACGGCATTTTTACATACCACCCTAAGCTGTTTTCCTCTGCTTCGATAGAATCCTGGAAACCGATCAAACCTCACCCACCGCTTCTTCTGGGCAAGTACAGCCTGTCGATGTCACTGCTAGGGTGGAGGCTCCGTGCACTGTCAACATTTTCCTTGTCTTCGTATCCATGGAATCGTTAGCGCCTCGGGCGAAATGCTTGGCAGTATTTCGTCTGCCGCCACGTCCTGAGTTCAAATTCCGCCGATATCAACTTTGACTTTCATGCTTTCGGGGTCGATGAAATAAATACCAGTTATGTACCGGGGTCGATGTAATCTACTAACCCCTCCCCTCAAATGCCAGGCGTTGTACCTATAGTATAAAGGATTATTATTATTATATGTTTTACTTTTGCTTTGTACTTGTACAGGTTGGCTCCAAGTCTCACTCAGAGTCCCCAAGAGACAACAAGTTAGAAGTTCATGTTGGTGTTATGCATAGGGTGTCATATATTTGGTTTTGCACATAAATGAAGTAAACCACCCCTACAATCATTCCACCCAAACATTACTGAACGTTTATGATGCATTTTGGAGTAACAAGGAAGAAGCTGTTTCCTTCCATCATTGGTGTGGAAAGATCTAAAAAAGGCTTTATTTAAAGAACATATTAAATCTGTGACTGATGCTAAACGTGGACCAATTCCATATTAAATAATAAAACTTCCATTTAATCCGGTGTTTCCATTATTTTATCCAAACTCTTTTAGTATAACAGAATCATTGCTGCCCCAGCCAAAATGCTTAGTGGCATTTCTTCCGGTTTGTGTTCTGGGTTGAAATCCTGACATGGTCTTTTTTGCTTTTCATTCTTTCACGATCAAAAAACTAAAGAACCCAGTCAAGCACTGGGTTCAATGTAATGTTCCGTATGATCAAATGGTTAAGAAGCTTGCATCACAACCTTATGGCTCCTTGTTCAATCCCACTGTGTAATATGTTAAATAAGGGTCCACATGTCTGTGAAATACAGAAACGGGTTGCTTTTTTTCTTTTTTTACTTAAAGATTATATCTGTTACCTTTTTCTTTTTCAGCCCATCGATGGATATTAACTGCCAGTTCGATGTTAGGCCGTTTGTTTATCACTTCAGCCTTTTCAATTGTGTATTTATACACTTTGGAGTTGTATCCAACTTGTATAAGAAACGGTGCATTGGGGACTATGTCCACCTTTGCCCGTGTTGGTGGCAGTGTGGCACCTTACATTCTCAACTTTGTAAGTATTTAGATTCTTTCAGACTTGCTATTTGTTTTGTTGTTCGTCCCTTTTGTTAGTCCACCCATCATGGAACCAGCACAACTAGTAAAGAGACAGAGCTAGGCTTACCTTTCTATGGATTTACATAACAACATACGAATAAGAAAATATTATCCATCAGACCAAGCACAATGGCTATAAACCTTTTGTTACCGTATTTGGGATGAAATACACTGTATTTGTTTCAAAGAATTTAGTAAAATAGCTAAGCCTTTTCTTACCACATTTCTGAAATACACAGCATTTGTTTTAATTAATTTTGAAATAACGAAGAATTTAGTGGAATAACTTTGTCATTATTAAGCTGCTACTTCAGGTGGTGAGCTGGCAGAATCATTAACAGACTGGAACAAATTCTTGGCAGCATTTCGTCCGTCTTTACATTCTGAGTTGAAATTCCACTGAGGTCAACTTTGCCTTTCACGCTTTCGGGATCGATAAAATAAGTACCAGTTAGATATTGGGGTTGATGTAGTTGAACTACCCCAACTCACTCGAAATTGCTGGCCTTGTACCAAAATTTGAAACCATTGTTATTGTGCTACTTGGAACAATAAAACAAACTCACTCTGCCTTTCTCTTCTCCAGAAGGACATTCTATATTTCTTTTTTGCGTTACTCCACACTTGTCTGTCTGCTAGACCCCGACTTTCTTTTTCTTGTATATGTATTATTTTGTTGTTGTATACGTATTTTTGTTGCTGTCTTCACTTGTCCCTAAGGCCTTATTCTGTCTATTTATCGTATTTTTTGTCCCTCATCCGTCCACAAACAATCTCCTATCGAATTACTTTTATCCATTTTCTTTTGTCCATTTCCGTATACCCTTTTCATCCTTGTTTGTCCGTCTCATTTCGTCTTGTCATGTTTTGGTTACACTCCCATAAAGTTCTCTTGCTGGTTGCCTCCAGGGTGGAAGAAATATTATCAATAATGGCACGAAATTGCGCCCGAATCCTTGGTCGATAATTGACGAGGAGTTAGTGACTTTCTGTGTTTGTTCTCCATTCATCTGTGCATTTGGTATACGTTTTTCAACCTCATCATCCGCTTCTTTTTTTTTTCCATTCGTTTGTTTATTACAATACGTGTTTGACTTCTAATAACATTATTCACGTAACGTACCCCTTGTTTTTTTTTTACCTATATATGCTGAAATATAACAGGGTGATAACGGTGGGAACCCCTTTGACCATAAGTGTGCTGGTTCAGTAATGATCTGCGACCAAACAATAACAAAATCATATTTTTTTCTGATTTTTTTTTCCAGTCAGATTTGGTTTCTGGCAAGGTTGGTCGAATAATGCCGATGATTCTTATGGGACCACTTTCCGTAATAGCGGGGCTATTTTCATTGTTGTTACCCGAAACAAACAACCGGAAAATGATGGACAACTTCAGTGATTTGACCGAATCTGGACAACTGGAGTTCGCGTAGGTGTCTCTTAAATGATTTAAACATCATTAACATCATCATCACCGTCAGTAGTAGCATCATGATTCTCATCATCATCAATGTAATCATCATTATCATTTTTGTTATCATCATCATCATCATTATTATTGTTGTCATCAACATAACCATAATTATCATCATCATCATCATCATCATCATCGTTTGCACAACAACATCAACAATAACATCATCATTGATTTAATACGAAACTTAATCATCCAGGCGAAATGATTAGCGGTATTTCGTGTGTCTTTACATTCTGCATTCAAATTCGCCGAGGTGGACTTTGCCTTTCATCCTGTCAGGGTCGATAAATAAATTGAATACCAGTTGCGTACTGGGTCAATCTAATCGACTGGCCCCCTCCCCCAAAATTTCGGGCCTTGTGCCTAGAGTAGAAAAGAATTTTATTCATCATCATCTGCATCATCACTATCATCATCATATTTCAAATATTAAACATTATTTTGCTAAATGTCTGATTGGCTCTTTCCTCTTTTTCTTTCTTTCTTTCTTTCTTCCCTCCAGTGTTAAAAAGGATGAAGTTGTAAAGGAAGAAAGTCAAACTAAGCAACCGAATCAATCTGCAGAGGTCACAAAATTTTAATGCATGTATGTATGTTTGTATATAGGTGTATATAGATGTATGTATGTGGGCATGTACATGCGTGTGCATGTATTTATATAGATGTATGAATGCGAGCATACACACACATGCACACGCAGACGGACAGGCAGGCAAGCAGACAGACAGATAGACTGACAAACAGACAGAGAGACAGAAAGAAAGACAGACAGACAGACAGGCAGGCAGACAAACAGACAAACAGACTGACAGACAAACAGAGAGACAGAAAGAAAGACAGACAGACAGACAGGCAGACAAACAGACAGACAGACAGACAGACAGACAGATAGATAGATAGATAGATAGATAGATAGATACATGGATATATATATATATATATATATATATATATATATATATATATATATATATATATATATATATATATATATATATATAGATAGATAGATAGATAGATAATTTTCTTTATTGGCCACACAGGGCTGGACACAGAGGGGACAATTACAAATGTAGAGCTTTTCTTTTCGGAGATGGAAAATGAAAAAGAAGAAAAAAAGGAAACAAATGTAAAATTTCGATCAAAAGGGATCAGAAGAAAAAAAAGCGATCAAAAGGGATTGTGTATCACAGAAAGAAAAAAAAAAAATTTTTTAATAAGATTAGGTTCATCCGTGGAAAGAAAAGCCTATAGAAAAGACCATAGTAACCTCAGGCAGGGAGAAAAATAAGCACATGAGAGCAAAGTGCTCTCTCTCTCTCTCTCTTTTATGATTTACAGGATCATGCTCAAAGTGGTTTCGTCACTCGCACGCACCATCTTTGTTACATTTACCCACCTTTTTTTGAAACTTTCACGAGACAAAACCTGCCTTTCCATTCTCACCTTCCTTTTCAAGTGGTACTTGAAAAAGTTGATGAGTGATTGGCCAGAGAGGTAAGTGTTTGTCTCTAATCCTTTTGCTCAAGTCCACCACACACGTTCTTTCATCATAGCCACAAGTACGATGAAAACTGCCTTGCCTTCCCGGTTAAGGGAAGTGGGTGGTGCAATTTACACGATAGACTCGGCCGACAGGCGGATTCGTCCCACACGTGACAGCAGCCGTTCGGCATAAGCCCACAGGTCCAAAATGGATGGACACTGCACGAGTGCGTGCAGAACGGTTTCGTCGCTCTGACCGCATCTCGGGCAAGTAGGTCCAGTGTGTCTCGAACCATGCCTGTAGAGCTTAACCCGAACAGGTAATGCTTCTCAATAGCACTACTAGGCCAGAGATCTTTGGTGATTGTCCATAGGTCCCGGCCCGAAAGTTGTTCTGAACAAGCGGGTCAGGTGTCGCTCGTCGACGCCCAGATTCTGCCCGAGAACGTTGTTGCACCTCCCCTCCACTAATCCTCTATAGAACGCCTTTGTTGTAATGAAGTCGCACAAGTTTGGTCCCGGACGGCAGAGTTGCTTGAGAGCAACGCGACACTCGCGGTGTCATTCGCCTAGCCTCGGTCTCTGTTTGATCCACGATTGTAGTTCGGCCTAGGAGACGGCTGCGGGAAAGCGCGTCGCACAAAAGGCGACCACACCTGTTCACCATCGTCTATGAAGCGCAGGAGATAGATAGATAGATAGATAGATAGATAGATAGATAGATAGATAGATAGATGGATGGATGGATGGATGGATGGATGGATGGATGGATGGATGGATGGATAGATGGCTGGATGGGTGGATGGATGGATGGATGGATAGATAGATAGATAGATAGATAGATAGATAGATAGATAGATAGATAGATAGATAAATAGATGGATGGATAGATATGATAATCGACATAGCATGCCCCGGTGACAACGGGATCACTGTGAAAGAAGTAAAAATAAACAACGATGACTATTTGTGGTGGGAAATAGGAAGGTTGTGATGAATGAGGAGAGTAGAGACGATACCAATAGTAATTGGTGCCGTTGGAAGTATCAGCACTCAACTAACAACATGGCTGGAAAAGCCATGTAGAACACCTACGAAAATCAGCATTGCCTGGAACTGCAGGAATTCTTTACAGGGTTCTTGAAGCATGACCAGTAAACAAGTGTCACCCTAACCTGCTGGCTGTGGACAGCTGACACTTTCCATTATACCCAGCAAAATATGCTGTGAATTTTCATAAAATAATAATAATAATAATAATAATAATAATAATAATAATAATAATAATAATAATAATCAGCAAACAAGCAACGCTACTGAGCAACAAAAAGAGAACAAAAATGCTCCGCAAATATAACATCACAGAAAAAGATTTGCCGGAGATAAAAGAAAAGCTGAAGCAAGATATCCTTGCCAAAGCTCAAAGGATCCGCCGGTACGAGAAACGCCAACGCTTCTTTGAACAGAACAAAAAGTTCAACTCCGACCCCAAAAAGTTCTACCAAGAACTGGGCAAAAATAAAATAGAAGTCACTGCAGCACCAACGGCAGAAGAATTGGAAGAATTCTGGAGAGAAATATGGTCGGCGAACGAACAGCCAAAAAAAAGGAGTATGAAAATAACAAACTCGGCATCTGAACAACTTTGGACCCCCATAACAACTGAAGAGGTCACCCAGGCACTGCAAAAACTAAGCAACTGGAAGGCACCTGGGCATGACAAGATCCCCAACTTCTGGTTGAAATATCTAACAGGAATGCACAAAAAGCTGGCTGAAAACTTTAACAGCATACTAGCAGAGCCAGAGACAATGCCTGAATGGCTCACGAAGGGGAAAACCATCTTAATTCCCAAATCAAATGAAACAACAAAACCAGAAAACTACAGACCAATAACCTGCCTCCCTACTATGTTCAAGGCATTTACTGCAGTGATATCGCAAAGGCTGAACAAGCACCTGGACGAAAACAAACTGTTCCCAGAAGAGCAGAAAGGATGCCGCAAGGGCTCATATGGCTGTAAAGATCAACTAATGATTAATAAAGCCGTAACTGAAGACAGCCACAGAAAGAAGAAAGGCCTCAGTATGGCCTGGATTGACTACAAAAAGGCGTTTGATAGCATCCCCCACACATGGATCCTCGAAACACTAGCCATTAACAAAGTAGCACCAACAATCATAAAATTCATAGAGCACTCTATGAATAAATGGCAAACAGTCCTACACCTCCAAACAAAAGAGGGACTCATGAAAACCAAAGACATACCCATTAGAAGAGGAATATTCCAGGGAGACACGCTCTCTCCACTCCTTTTCTGCTTGGCACTGTCACCTCTATCTGATATGCTAAATAGAACTGGATGCGGATATAAATGTTACGGCAAAACGATCAGCCACCTTTTATATATGGATGACCTAAAACTATACGCTGCAAATGACAAACAGCTGGAAACACTATTAAAGACAGTTCATGGATTTACCAAAGAAATAGATATGAAATTTGGATTAGAAAAAAGCGCCAAAGTAACCATGAAAAGAGGAAAACTAGTTAAGAGTAACAACATCACACTAGATAAAAACCAATGAAATAAAAGAATTAGACCAAAGCCAAACTTACAAATACTTAGGAATCCATGAACTAGATAAGACAACACACACAAATGAAAGAGAAAATAAAACAAGAATATTATAGACGAGTTAGATCAATACTAAAAACAGAGCTCAATGCTAAAAACAAGATAATAGGTATCAACACTTTAGCTGTCCTAGTTATAAGTTACAGCTACAATATCCTTAACTGGACACGAAATGAACTGTCCAAAATAGATAGGAAAACAAGAAAAATACTGACAGGATCTAGGATGCATCACCCAAAATCTGACATAGAAAGACTATATATACAACGTATAGAAGGTGGTAGAGGCCTTATACAGCTGGAAAACTACTATAAAATAACCACCATAGGACTGCAAAAATACCTACTCCAGAAGGAAGGAAAACTGATCCAGATAGCAGCAAAACACGAGCAAAACAAAAAACAGTTCTCAGTATTTAAGGAAGCTGACAAATACAAACAAGAAATCATACCACCTAATAAACACAAAGAAGAAGAAGAAGATGATGAAGAAACAACAAAAGCTATAAAACAAATGAAATCCAAACTAAAAATAGAACAGCAACCAGCCATGATAAAACGATGGCAAGAAAAACCCCTTCATGGTAAATACTGCACTAAACTAAACGCAAAAGAAATAGACAAAGAAAAATCCCAGCAATGGTTGAGAAGCTCAGGACTCAAAGCAGAAACAGAGGGATTTTTAATTGCAGCACAAGACCAAAGCCTCCCCACCAGAAATTACCAAAAACATGTAATGAAAAGAAATATTACAAGTAACTGCAGAATATGTGGAGATGGACAAGAAACAATAAATCATATTATCTCTAGCTGCCCAGTCCTGGCTAAGAAGGAATATATTCACAGATATGACAAAGTTGGAACCTACATACATTGGAAGCTATGCCAACGTTATGGAATAACAACAGAAAAAAGATGGTATAGGCACACACCAGAAAAGGTCACAGAAAACGAGAAAGCAATCATACTCTGGGATATGCCGATACATACAGATAGAGAAATTAAGGCCAACAGACCAGATATAGTTGTCAGAGATCATGAAGGAAAAAAATGCTTTCTAATTGATGTATCAATACCGGCAGATGACAACGTGTCTCTAAAAGAAATGGAGAAACTCTCAAAATACAAAGACCTGGAAATAGAGGTAACTAGAATGTGGAACCTGAAAACAGAAACAATTCTTATCATAGTAGGTGCATTAGGCATGATAAAAAAATATTCAGACAAATACATAACAAAAACACCAGGACTTACAAACACATATAACATACAGAAAATTGCACTACTAGGCACTGCACACATCCTACGCAGAACACTTTCCATACAATAACCATCAGAGCATCACAACAAATCACAGCACATACCCAAGGCACACAGAGCTGCGCTCGGTAGTGATAGGGAAAGCACGCTATAAAACTAAAACTACTGAATAATAATAATAATATTATAGGAATGATCAAGAAGGGAACCGAAAATTATATGAGAATGATCCCTGGTTTACTATCCCTGCAAGAAGTGCAAAAGATTGGCTTAACTGGTACATCACACGTATTGAGAAGAGCATTGTTGATGTGAGAACTATTACTACCCATGTATTTTAATTTAACTCTATTTCTATCAAAAAAAAAAAAAAATGAACGAACTAGTGAGTTTAGTTTAATGGCCTACCAATGTATACTATGAGTTTCTTTGCCCTAGGAGTCGGGAAGATACCCTGCAAGAAATGGAAGCAAATTTGAAAGATGAAGAAAATCATAAATAATAATAATAATAATAATAATGATGATGATGATGATGATGATACACAGTTTTTAATCGCTCTTCCTTCTTCTTTTGCAGAGTTGGTGGTAAGACATCATCAACAGCAGCAAATTCTAACTTTTTCCGTCGTTCGTTGTCAATCACTGCTTCCTGTAAAGAGAGAATTATTTCAATTAAAAGAAATACTGTTCATATTAGGGTTTCTTTCAAAAAAAAAAATACATCTATATTTCGTTTGTGATTTAAAATGAGACGATTAATACAAACCTGACTTTATACCAAATAAAAATGAGAATTAAATTAAAAATAGAAAACTAAAGATATTTCTTCAACAGATCTCAAATGACACATGAAGAGGTAAAAAAACCCCACATCAAGTTATTTCTTAAAACAGGGATTCAAGTAGGAGCACTAATCAACTGTTGAATGCTTCGTTAGTTTACAAAACTAGAAAACTGTTTTGTTCAAAGGTCACAACAAATGGTGATGTTCAGGCTGAATATCAACCAGATGAATCTCTCGTCAGTTTAGAAGGGATTGCAAAGGTTATGGGCCTGCCTCTTTTTATTTGACTAAATTGTATTAAAATCAAGTAAGCTTTAGTGGAAAGTACTTTGGCAAACTCTTGGTAGCCTAATCGGTCTTGGATAATTCCGATATAGAGCTCCAAATTGATTGGTTGCATCAACATTACAAACAAGGCAACTAATGAGTTGGAGAGGAATTAACGTCACTAAATGACTGACACTGGTTTTATCAATCTTTAATGGACAGAAGGGAAGGTCAATAAGGTCAATCCAATGAGGTTTATCATCATCATCATCATCATCATCATTTCACATCCGTTTTTCTCGCTGGCATTGGTTGGACAGTTTGATAGGAGCTGCACCAGATTCCATTGTCCGTTTTGGCATGGTTTCTACAGATGGGTGCCCTTTCTAATGCCAACCACTTTACAGAATGTACTGTGTGCCTTTTATGTGGCACCAGTGCTTCTTACGTGGCACTGACATGAATTTGTGGTAAAGTACAATCAGGTAATCAGAAAGTTATCAAGGTAGGTAACTGCGTTGAATCCTTTATTATAAGAAGCAAAGGGAGGTAAATAACATAGCTTTCCAAATTGAATTTTAACTAAACGTCACTTTGCAACTGGTCAACTAGATCAATAACACAAAATATATTGATTCCAATTACTTTTTCAATCAGTTATGACTACTTTAAATATCTTTGGTGAATTCAAAAGTGATGATAAGGACCATGTACCCCACATGCATTCACAAACTGGCTAAATATACCTGTCTCCTAGCTTCCCTTCTGGTTATCTGATACAGTTCCCTGTTACCCCCACACCTCCAGTTTTTCCAGGCCTGTTTCGTTGCTCTAATGGTTTTGTCTACAGCATCGTTCAACCACCTCATCACCCTAGGTCTGGATGGGACATTGCACCAGCTGCAGATTTGGTTTGTGGCACTCAGTAAGCTGACCCACAGGAATTCCCTCTATTTTGCAAGTCTGTAGTTTCTCCCCCTCTCATCAAATTTCTCAGTTAGGACATCCCTAAATCTCAGAGCACATAAAGGGTCCTTGAGCTTCCAAACCCTTCTTTTCCAGATTGGTCTGCTCCTTGGCATTTTTCTGGCCTTGAGTCTAAAGTCACTAATGACTAGTCTAAGAAAAGACATTCAACAGGGAAGGTCTTTGTATTTAGGAGCAACCATACATGGTGAGAATATAATCGATCTGGCTAGCATAGTCACCTGATTGGTAGATTATCAGGTGGCTAGCTGACTTCCTGAAGTTGTTATTGAAGATCAATTGGTTATTTGCATCACAGAACTCCAGTAGCCTTGTCCCCTCTTTGTTTTGGGAACCAATTCCATGGTCCCTATGTACATCATGGAAGATATCGGGCTTCTGCCCGGCATGCCCATTGAAATCATCAGCCATGAAGATGAGATCATTATCACTTGTCTTTCAGGTACCCCGCAGAAGAATATCATAAAAGTGATAAACTCGCGTGGGGTAGGCAGAGATAATTACCGTTATACCATTCTGCAAGACTAGCCTGAGCTTCAGTACTCTATTACACATTCTGACTACCTCTATGACCTTATCCACCCATTTCTTTGCAAAAAGCAGGCCTACACCACCTACCCCTTCGCTGTTACCTTTCCAGAAGATTTCATACCTATGTGTCCTGCGTGTGAGGAACCTGGCTGAAGCCCCTCTCCGCCATACCTCTTGAATGCAGCATACATCAAAATGCTCCCCTTCAAGCATCTCAGCAATCTCACAAGACCTACCTTTCAATGTACCTACATTGACAGTGCCAACTCAGAGAACTGGGAAAGGGACGTGGAAGGGGGTATGAGAAGGAGGGATGGTATTCAGCACCTGAAAGAAGGTTTTAATGAATGTTTGATAACATACATGTCACATTAGTTGTTCTCACTTTAAAATTGTTGCCCCTATTGGGAGTGATTGTAAGATAAGTGTTGTAAGTATAAGCATTATAATCTTTGTAAATATAAACATTATTGCTGCAAACATAAACGGGTCAACGTTTAAATTAAGTAAATCAGCTGCTATTGGCTAGTCCATTATATATAGAAAGGGGTAGGTGGCTTGTTAATTTACTAAGTAATGCATCTCCTTTTGGTACATGCAGCAGTGTGGGATGATTGCTGGTGGTGCGGAGAGAGGGAGCTAGGCAAGTCTTCAGATACAGTAGTGAGGCGGAGCCTTATAGTGGTTTCCGATACAAGAGAATAGATTTCCATTATTGGTAGTGGTGGGCAGGAATGGGTGGGTGTATCACGGATAAGTAAAAGGCTAGCTTCGCCGCAGGAAATACCAGCCAAGATAAAAAGGCACTAGGAAGCAGAAAGAAGGAGAGAGAATGATAAAAAGGCACTAGGAAGCAGAGAGAGGGAGAGAGAGGGAAAAAGAGAGAGAGAAATAAAAAGGCACTAGGAAGCAGAGAGAGTGAGAGAGAAGGAGAAAGAGAGAGAAATAAAAAGGCAATAGGAAGCAGAGAGAGCGAGAGAGAAAGAGAGAGAGAGAGAGAGAGAGATAAAAAGTCATTAGGAAGCAAGGAGAGTGAGAGAGATACTAGAAAGGTTTTATTGCTGGAGAAATCATTGTAAATATAAGACCTGAGTCATGAAACGGATGAGAATTTTGCAAAAAAATTAGAGCGGGTGAGCGTCCAGATTAACGAATTTTAGAGAGAGAGAGAGAAGGAGAAAGAGATTTTGAAGAATATTTACTGAAGTTACAAAATAGAAAGAGTAATTTTCAACTCCCAGTAAATCCAAGAGTTGTTATGACATTCTATGAATTTACGGAACACTTTGTAGAATGAAGACAGACTGGCCTTTAGACTAGTTCCTTAAGGAAGATTTGAACCAACATGGCAAGCTGTCAAAATAGATTTCACTGATTTATATGAAGAACTAGAAGTCATAGTATACCTCCCCGTGATATTTATTTATAAGTACTTGAAGTGAGTGTTTGATCTTTTCAAGAAACACGAGTATACAGAAACTGGAGCAGACATGGCACCGAGGCAATGACTAGTGACCGAGACCTTTGGAGATATGCTGTGCTCGAGAAGACCCGACAAGCCAAGTGAGACCATAGCCCGTGGCCTATGCCAGTGGGTATAACCAGCCCACGCATGAATACCCCTCATTCATTGGACAATAAACTTTGCTTGCGAAGACCTATTGAGACAAGGGAAATCAAAATCAAAATCGCTGACATGGCCGATGACAGTACCGTCTGATTGGCACTTGTGCCAGTGTCACGCTAAAAGCACATCCGAGCGTGATCTTTGCCAGGGTCACGGATTGGCTCCAATGTCGGTGACACGTAAAAAGCACCATTCGAGTGTGATCGTTGCCAGCGTCACCTTACTGGTACATGTGCCAGTGCCACATGAAAAACAACATTCGAGCGTGGTCGTTGCCAGTGCCGCCAGACTGACTCCCGCGCAGGTAGCACATAGAAAACACATTTTGAACATGGTCGTTGCCAGAACCGCCTAACTGGCCCTCGTGCTGGTGGCACATAGAAGCACCCACTATACTCTCGGAGTGGTTGGCATTAGGAAGGGCATCCAGCTGTAGAAACTTTGCCAAATCAGATTGAGCTTGGTGCGACGACGACGATGATGATGATAATGATGACGATGAAGTAAATAAATTATATATTAAGATCAGAAATGGAACACAAGTTTTGGTAGATACATTGAGAGAAGAAATGGATATTTTGCTTTGACTCTGTAATTAGCAGGCATGTTAATTATTTCGAGTTATAAATTTCACCTATATGCGTTTTTTTTATTTACCTTTTTTAATGTTTTCTATTTTCAGGATGCCTATCATCGGGTTTGTGGAACTTTGGTAAAAACCCCAGGATGGTTTCACCAACAACATTTTTTCCCAGTTTGTGAATACATTTAAGGTACATGACCCTGACCCTCTCTTTTGCATCGACTAAGGATATTTAAAACAGTCATAACTGATTAAAGAAGTAATTGGAATCAATATATTTTGTGCTATTGATGTAGTTGACCAGTTGCAAAGTGACGTTTAGTTAAAATTCAATTTGGAAAGCTATGTTATTTACCTCCCTTTGCTTCTTATGATAAAGGATTCAACGCAGTTACCTCCCTTGATAACTTTTCTAATTACCTGATTGTACTTTATCACTGATATGCAATCTTATTTGCCGGTGGCTCCACCCTTAAATTATATCAATCTTGATCCAATACATGACAGATATGTAATTTCTTTCTTTTGGAACTTGAAACCGATTGATTTTCGTTTTATCAGGTTTCAAAACTACATAAGTTAGTATTATAAACTGTTGGTGTTAATTTATTAAAAGGGTTTTTGTGTTGTGGATAATCCACTCTCTCTTCCTATCTCTCTCTCTCTTTTTCTCTCTCTGTCTTTCTCTCCCTCTCTCTCTCTCTCCTTCTCCCTCTCTCTCCTCTTAGAGCCTGACTGTTTAACATTTGTAGAATATTACTTATTCAATATTTTATTCTGTAAGTATTAAGCATGGCAGTGCAATTTCTCCGTATTAATTTAACAACTGTTTTTGGTGCCACATAAAAAGGATTCATGTCACAGTGCCACGTAAGAAGCACTGGTGCCACATAAAAGGCACACAGTACATTCTGTAAAGTGGTTGGCGTTAGAAAGGGCACCCATCTGTAGAAACCATGCCAAAACGTTTTAAGAAATAACTTGATGTGGGTTTTTTTACCTCTTCATGTGTCATTTGAGATTTGTTGAAGAAATATCTTTAGTTTTCTGTTTTTAATTTAATTCTCATTTTTATTTGGTATAAAGTCAAGTTTTTATTAATCATCTCATTTTAAATCACAAACGAAATATAGATGTGTTCTTTATTGAACGAAACCCTAATATGAACAGTCTTTGTTTTAATTGAAATAATTCTCTCTTTACAGCAAGCAGTGATTAACAACGAACGACGGAAAAAGTTAGAATTTGCTGCTGTTGATGATGTCTTACCACCAACTCTGCAAAGGAAGAAGGAAAAGCGATTAAAAACAGTGTGTATCATTATTATTGTTATCATTATTTTTATCATCATCATCACCATTAGTAGTAGCAGTAGTTAACACAGACAGAATTTCCTTTTCCCTCCCTCCATCTGTTTTCTCTCCTCATTCCTTTCAGTTGAAGAGCATAGGCTCAAAACATCAAACACTTCTTCCATTTTTCCTGAACATGAAACTAATACACCTTGCTTGTTGTTCGCTCACCTGTTGCTGTCTTGTGTCTTTGTTTAATTTTGAATCATAACAGTAGTTGTAGTAGTTGTTCGGGTGTGGGTATTGGTAGAACTTTTCAAGTGTTTTGTGGTATTTCTTCCGGCCCTTTGCATTCTGAGTTCAAATCTGACCGAGTTGACCTCGGTGGGATTCGTTTTAGGGAAATCTCAGCATACTAATTGCCTGGTCAAAGCAGTAAATGCATTGAGACGGGAGAAAAGCAGTCACTGTGGACCTTGCCTCTTTTCTGAAGTCTTCTTTTTCCCTGATGTAATATTAGTGTCTCAACATAGATTCAATGCTAACCACATACATGTGTACTGTTCATGCCTACAGATTTCAGTGCCTCTCCTTATTGTTTCTTCTTCTGGTTTTAATAATGGTTGAATGTCATCAATGGTAATAATAAAGTCTGGATAGCTGCAAATGGTGGTTAGTGATGGGGTTTAGTTATTCTAAAAAACTATTCTTCTTTGCCAACACTCCATCCATCCATCCATCCATCCGTCCGTCCGTCCGTCCGTCCGTCCGTCCGTCCGTCCGTCCGTCCGTCTGTCTGTCTGTCTGTCTGTCTATCTGTCTGTCTTTCTGCCTGTCTGTCTGTCTGTCTGTCTGTCTCTCTGCCTGCCTGTCAATGTGTGTGTGTGTTTGTGTGCGTGTGCTCACACACATAGATGCACATACACATGTACGTACCTACATACATACATACATACATACATACATACATACATACATACATACATACATACATATGCACATGCATACATATATACGTACATTAAGAATTTATATCCTCTGCAGATTGTCTCGGTTTCATTGGGTGAGTTTCTTCCTTTAGAATTGCATCCTTTTTAGTACTGGAAGGGAAGAAAGAAAGAAAAAGAGAAAAGAGCCAATCAGACATTTAGCAAAATAATGTTTAAGAGTTGAAATATGATGCAGATGGTAATGATGGTGATGATGATGATGCAGATGATGATGAGGGAGATGATGATGATGATGATGATGATTAAGATTCTTGTTAAATCAATGATATTGTTGCTGTTGATGTTATTGTGCAAACCTTCCATTCCACTGCTGTTGCTCCTGGGGGTGAGCTAGTCTCAGCTCATATCCATTCAGGTATC
>NC_043005.1:90002318-90039818 GCF_006345805.1 Octopus sinensis | reverse complement strand
ATATATACATATATATACATATACATATTTATCTGCATATATATATATGTATATATATATATATATACACATATATATATATATTTGTGTCAGTATATATATATATATATATATATATATATATATATATATATATATGTATGCATATATATATATGTAAAGATATATACATATATATGTATATTTATACATACATACATACACACACACACACACACACATATATATATATATTCACATTTCTTTGTTCATAATGATGATGATGGTGATGATAATTATTATGCAGCTGATGGTGATGGTTATGATGATGATAATGATGATAACGTGATGATGATGATGATGATGATGATGATGATGATGATGATGATGATGATGGTAATGATGTGGCAAATGATAATGATAGCGATGATAATTATATTGGTGATGTTTATGTTGATGACAATGATATTAATGATGATGATGATGAGAATCATGATGCTACTACTGACGGTGATGATGACGTTAATGATGTTTAAATCATTTAAGAGACACCTACGCGAACTCCAGTTTTCCAGATTTGGTCACATCATTGAAGTTGTCCATCATTTTCCGGTTGTTTGTTTCGGGTAACAACAATGAAAATAGCCCCGCGATTATGGAAAGTGCTCCCATAAGAACCATCGGCAGTATTTGACCAACCTTGCCAGGAACAAAATCTGACTAAGAGAAAAAAACAACAGGAAAAGAAACAGCAAATAAAATACATGTTTTGTTTATTTTGTTGTTGTTTGGCGCCAGATCATTACTGAACAAGCATACTCATGGTCAGCGGTGTTCCCACCATGACCATCCTGTTTTAATTTCAGCATATATGTGTGTGTGTGTATGTATATATATATATATATATATATATAAAACACATATATATGTATGTGTGTGTGTGCAAAAAATAGTGGGTGCGTTGCGTTACGTGAATAATGTTATCAGAAGTCAAACACTTATCGTAACAAATAAACGAATGGAAAAAAAGAAGCGGAAGATGAGGTTGAAAAACGTATACCAAATGCTTAGATGAATGGAGAAGAAACACAGAAAGTCACTAACTCCTCATCAGTTATCGACCAAGGGGTCGGGTGCAATTTTGTGCCATTATTGATAATATTTCTTCCACCCTGGAGGCAACCAGCAAGAGTACTTGATGGAAGTTTAACCAGAACATGACAAGACGAAATGGGACGGACAAATAAAGATGAAAAAGGGGATACGGAAATGGAAAAACGAAAATGGATAAAAGTAATTCGAGAGGAGACTGTTTGTGGACGGATGAGGGACAAAAAGTGAGATAAATAAAGAGAATATGGCATTAAGGACAAATGAAGACAAAAAAAGTAATACATACACAACAACAAGCTAATACATATACAAACAATAATAATAATGCATATACAAGAAAAAGAAAGTCGGGGTCTAGCAGACAGACAAGTGTGGAGTAACGCAAAGGAGAAATAAAAGATGTCCGACTGGACAAGAAAAAGGCAGAGTGAGTTTGTTTTATTGTTCCAAGTAGCACAATAACAACAGTTTCAAATTGTGGCACAAGGCCAGCAATTTCGAGTGAGTTGGGGTAGGTCAACTACATCAACCCCAATATCTAACTGGTACTTATTTTATCGATCCCGAAAGGATGAAAAGCAACGTTGACCTCAGTGGAATTTCAACTCTGAATGTAAAGACGGACGAAATGCTGCCAAGAATTTGTTCCAGTCTGTTAATGATTCTGCCATCTCACCACCTGAAGTAGCAGCTTAATAATGACAAAGTTATTCCACTAAATTCTTCGTTATTTCAAAATTAATTAAAACAAATGCTGTGTATTTCAGGAATGTGGTAAGAAAAGGCTCAGCTATTTTACTAAATTCTTTGAAACAAATACAGTGTATTTCATCCCAAATACGGTAACAAATATGTTTATAGCCATTGTGCCTGGTCTGATGGATAATATTTCCTTATTCGTATGTTGTTATGTAAATCCATAGAAAGGTAAGCCTAGCTCTGTCTCTTTACTAGTTGTGCTGGTTCCATGATGGATGGACTAACAAAAGGGGCGAACAACAAAACAAATAGCAAGTCTGAAAGAATCTAAATACTTACAAAGTTGAGAATGTAAGGTGCCAAAGCCCCACCAACACGTGCAAAGGTGGACAAAGCCCCCAATGCACCGTTTCTTATACAAGTTGGGTATAATTCCAAAGTGTATAAATACACAATTGCAAAACTTGCAGTGATAAACAAACGGCCTAATATCGAACTGGCCGTTAACATCCATCGATGGGCTGAAAAAGAAAAAAGATAAAAGACAGAATTCTTAAGTAAAAACAACAAAAAATCCTTTTCGGTATTTCACAGACATGTGGACCCTTAATATAATTCTCAGGTAAAATCAAAATGACAATGGCTGACCAAGCAGTACATAATTTCAATATGTGGGCTCCCCATGACATCAAACATGACATCGTCCGCACTAGTGCCGGCGGTACGTAAAGTGTACCATTCGAGCGTGATCGATGCCAGTGCTATCTGACTGGACCCCGTGCCAGTGGCATTTGAAAAGCGCCCACTACACTCTCGGGGTGGTTGGCGTTAGGAAGGGCATCCAGCCGTGGAAACCTTGCCAAAACAAACTGGATCCTGAATGCAGCCTACTGGCTTGCCAGTCATCAGTCAAACCGTTCAGTCTATGCCAGCTTGGAAAGTAGACGTTAAATAATGACGATGATGATATATAATGATATATGCATATATATAATTATGATATATTGTTACACCATTCTAAGTTTAGTTAAACTTCGTCAACCAATCAATCAATCTCTTTCTTTCTTTCTCTCTCTCTCTCTCCACCCTTCTCTCTCTCTTTCCACCCACACAAAAATGAAACTCATTTCGACCATGAACGAGGTAGCACCAGTAATCATAAGATATATAACACATTCCATGAATAAATAGCAGACACTGCTACAGTTCCAAACAAAAGAAGGACTCATAAAAACCAAAGCCATTCTCATTAGAAGAGGAATATTCCAGGGAGACTCGCTCTCTCCACCCCTTTTCTGCTTGGTACTGACACCTTTCTCTAACTTGCTAAACAGAACTGGATGTGGATACAAATGTTACGACAAAACAATCAGCAGCCTTTTATACGTGGATGACCTAAAACTGTATGATACAAATGATAAACAGCTGGAAACATTAGTACAGACAGTACATGGATTTACCAAAAAAATAAGCATGAAATTTGGCTCAGGAAAATGTATCAAAGTAACTTTGGAAATAGGAAAACTAGTTAAGAGTAGCAACATCACACTAGATTAAGAAAATAAGAGAGAATTAGACCAAAGCCAGGCATACAAATACTTAGGAATCACTGAACTAGATACGATACAACACACACAAATGAATGACAAAATAAAAAAAGGATACTACAGATGAGGTGGATTGATACAGAAAATGGAGCTCAATGCAAAAAACAGAAAATAGCACTACTAGGCACTGGACACATCCTATGTAAAACACTTCCAATACAGTAACCATAAGAGCATCATAGTAAACCACAGCACATACCCAAGACACAGAGAGCTGCGTTCGGAGGTGCAGCGGAAGCACGTGATAAAAGTAAAACTACTGAATAATAATAATAATAATAATAATAATAATAATAATAATAATAATAATAATAATAATCCTTTGTCTATTCGGCTCTCCACCATCTGCTGAATCTATTTATAGACCCATAGAACATGACCTCTTTAACCAACTACTCCCCCACACAATGGCAGTAGGGGTGATGATGGTGAAAAAAAAAAACAATAATAAGATACTGCTGTGACTACACATAAAACAATATCATTGATGATGATGATGGTGATGGTGATGTTGATGATGATGATGATGGTGATGATGGGGATGGTGATAGTAACAACAATAATAACTGACAGATCCCTTTTTTTCTTTTTTTCTCCGTATTTTATTCTCATTATTTCGAACTAATACAGGCAGAGTGAGCCTTTTAAGTTTAAAAGAGGAAGGGAAAAGAAGGAAGGAAAAAGGGGAAGAAGGAGAAAGAAAGAAAGAGAGAGGAAAAAAGGAAGAGAAGGAAAAAATATTCGGAGATAAAACTATCAACAAAATATACAGACGAATACAGATCTGCTAGCCTTAAGAAGCTGCGCTACGAGCAATGCTTACGTGTAGAGAACCCTAAACTGACAGATCCATCTCCTAATGTAAGAGTGGAAGCTCGTCATGCTTCAATGTCAACAAATCAAACTATAAACCGCATTGGTCGTCGCGCGGATTACAAAAGATCACGTACTCGAAAATTGAACCAAATTCTGATTGAAAAATCAGCTACTGGATCAAATCTTCCCAACACACAGGAGCTGGACGTACCCCACAACCGGAATATTCCAACAGATGGCCATCCATGCTCATCACCGAATAATCAAAAGAAAAAGAAGGAAAAATGGTCTAGGGAAGATAATAAAGAAGTTCTTGCTGCCTTCTACCATGCCATATATTTCCCTACAGATAAATCTAACACTGTACAAAAATACTTAAACTGGAGACAGAAACACCCTGAAGTAAGACCCTACATAGACAGTAACAAACTTGCCAACGTCAGAAGAAACATTATAAAAAAAAATTACTGACTGAAGTAGAGATTGATCAAGTTAGATAAGAAATATCGGATAAAATGAACGAAGCTGCAGCTACAGAAGATAATACAGAGGAAATAATTATAGACCAGCCCAGGGCTGATAAAAACAAAGTAAGGATTGAAAGAGTTAGTTATAAGTGATAGGCAAAGTGAAATACTCCCTGAACCAATCATAAACACTAAGACAGATGAACATCAAATAGATAAAGAAAGTCACACAAATATTGACCCAACAAAACTACATGAGCTAAAAAACCAGATCATGATTGAATGGCTGAAAATTAAAGAAACCAGCATGGATGAACGTGATACACTCCCTAAAATCCGCAACTCTAACCAAAACATGAAAATAATTGGTAAAATCCGGCTTGCACTTAAGGATATAATTTCAGCTAATGATGTTGATATCACAAATCTCAACCACCTATACTATGCATCCACAAAAATCTCAACGATCCTATGTAGTGTAAAGATTAGAAAACGGCAACATTCCCACAAAAAGCCTTCTTGGCAAGAGCGTTTGCAACAACAAATTAAACTATTTAGATCTGACATTGAATATTTGAAAAACCTTAAGGTTCACAAGACTACCAAACCTACAAAAACCCAAAAATTACTGAAAAAATACAATATGAAAACTATACTTGATATTGATGCCACCATAGAAACCATCAAACAAAAGGTATCTGCCAAAGCTGCCCGCATAGTGAGGTATGAAAAGCGTGTTAGATTTTTCAAGGACAACAACATGTTCAAAAATAACCCCAAGAATTTTTACAGGAAGATAGGAAAAACAGCGTTTACTGTAAGGTCTGTACCATCAAAAGAAGAAGTGCAGGGATTTTGGAATAAAATTTGGGCAGAAGAAAAAACACACAACGAAAAGGCCCCCTGGATTGACAGAATATCTACAGAACTGGACTCCTTAGAAGAGCAAAAGTGGGAGGGTGTCAAGTTAGAAGATATAAGATCTGCTCTCAGGTGGTCAAGCAAATGGAAGTCTCCAGGAAAGGATAAAATACCTAACTTCTGGCTGAATGCCTTCCCAGAGAGCCATGAACTGCTAACAGAACTGTACAATGATGTTTTGCAACACCCTAGTAGGATGCCTTCTTGGCTAGTTAATGGGTTAACATTCCTGCTTCCAAAACGTGAAGAAACAAATGAGCCTAAAAACTATAGACCCAAAACTTGCTTAACAACTATGTATAAAACGCTAACATCTGTCCTGACGGAATATACTTATAGTTTTTTAACAGACAGCAGCATATTCCATAATGAACAGAAAGGATGTAAACGTGGATCCTACGGCTGTAAAGATCAACTACTCATCAATAAGATGATCTTAGAAGATTGTCACAAACGACACAAAAACTTATCAATAGCCTGGATAGACTATAAAAAGGCTTTTGATAGCCTACCACATAGCTGGATTAGGAAATGCCTGGAAATGTATAAGATAGCACCTACTCTGCGAAACCTTTTCACTGTAAGTATGAGATCATGGAGAACCACACTAACTCTGAACAGTGACAATGAATCCCTAAATGCTGGTGATGTAAAAATTTCATGTGGCATTTTCCAGGGTGACTCACTGTCACCACTCCTCTTTTGTTTAGCCTTAATACCTCTCTCAAAACTGCTCAATGACGCGCAGTACGGGTATAAAATGTTTGATAAAAATATAAATCATCTCATTTACATGGATGATTTAAAGCTTTTTGCAAAAAATGACCAACAACTCAAGGGCTTACTAGCGATAGTCGAACAATTCAGTGACGACATCAGAATGCAATTCGGCCTCAATAAATGTGCAAAAGCTACTTTTATCAAAGGAAAAATGACAGAAACATCTAACGTTAACCTTGATCAGCAGAATGTTATAAAAGAACTAGACCCAGCGGAGAGCTACAAGTACCTAGGGGTAATTGAAGGGAACGGAATAAGGCATTCAGAAATGAAGGAAAGGATCAGGAGAGAATGTTATCGAAGAGTGAGAGCAATACTCAAGACAGAGCTGAATGCAAGAAACAGGATCGAAGCGATCAATGCATTAGCCATACCAGTCGTGACTTACAGTTTCAATATCGTTAACTGGTCAATTACTGAAATATGTCAGCTCGACAGGAAAATACGAAAACTGTTGACAATGCATAGAATGCACCACCCTAATACAGATACAGAACGACTTTATCTGCCAAGAAAAGAGGGAGGCCGCGGTCTTTTAAAACTGGCAATAACAATGAAGATTGCTACAATTGGCCTAGACACCTACCTGAAAAAGTCTGAGGACTGGATGTTAAAACTTGTCTCAAAACATAAAAACAAGAAAGCATCATACTCAGTAACAAAACAGGCAAAGGAATATCTAAGGGAATTCCGAATACAACAAATTTCGGAATTAGAGATAGACATACAAGAAACAAGCACAGAAAAAGCTAGGCGCATGAAAACCCGTGCCAAAACTGCGGCCTTAGATATTCTGAATAATAAATGGCAAGAAAAACCTCTCTATGGGAAATACCCAAAGAGAGCGAATAATGCAGATATTGACAAAGCCATGACCCATCAATGGCTAATGGCCTCTGGCTTAAAATCTGAAACAGAAGGATTTATCATAGCAGCTCAAGATCAATGCCTACCAGCAAGAAACTACCAGGCCAACATATTAAAGAACAGCAGTATCCCAACATGTCGTGTATGCCGACAACAAAATGAAACCATTGGTCACGTTGTCTCCAAATGCAGTCTTCTAGCGCCTACAGAGTACATCAACAGGCATGATAGAGCTGCACAATATATTCACTGGGTAAGTTGCAAAAACCTGGATTTGTCCCATGAAAAAAACTGGTGGGAACACAATCTACTTCCAGTGCTTGAAAATGACCACATCTCACTCCTCTGGAACTTCACCATTCAAACTGACAGAAAGATAGATGCAAATAGGCCAGACATCTTATTGAAAGACTTCAGACAAAGAACATGCCTCCTCATTGATATGACTGTCCCAATCGATATAAACGTATCTGTCAAGACCTACCAAAAACTGAGCAAATATAAAGATCTTGAAATAGAAATCAGCAAAATGTGGAACCTGAAGACTAAAACAATACCTGTTGTCATAGGTGCCCTGGGAATGATAGCGAAAGGGGATGATTGCTACCTAACTCAGATACCAGGAAACCCCAAAATGGCAGAAATTCAAAAGATAGTGCTCATGGGAACTGCTCATATCCTACGCAAAATACTCTCTATGTAATCCCAAGGTTTAAAAGAAACGTTTTATTAAAATTTATGTATTAGACATTCACTAGTACAACACCAAAAAAACCCCGCAAATATATGGCACACTAGGCATAACAACAACGTGAACTTCCAACCTGTTGACTCTTGAGGTCTCTGGGTGAGACTTGGAGCCAGCTTGTACAAACATAAAGCAAAAGTCAAACATAGAATAAGAAAAATAATAAGCCATGAACAATGTAGTACCAGGCAGTGGCTCTCGTGGCTTTTGATCTTAACTGATTGGAAGTATTACCATGTACATTGTTTTGTCTTGGTATAAAAGATGGGCTACAACAAATATTCTGCTCAATACCACAGATTTGCTTGTCAGTTGTTTGACCGTAACCAGTTGAGCATGTCCCTTAGTGGCTGACGATATGTGCATCTCTGATCACGAGCAGAAGTAGTGGAGGAGCATCACAGCCATGTGTTGAGAGGAATTCTTCGGGGTTTGAATAATTCACCTTTGGAAACATGGGTGGTTCTTTCAACATCCTTAAACAACCCTTATTCAGAGACCTTTTGAGCGGGATGGGCTACTCGACCAGAAGAATATTCTAACTGGGCCCCACCTGCAAGGTCATGTGCTGTTTATCTTGATATGAGATCACCATGTCGCACACATATGGTTGTGATGCATGTGCCTGGTGTACCCTTATCAGACGGGTAGTCATGATGGGTATACTGGGCTTCGTATATTTTACTCCAGTGTCACTTTGATGGCAGGCACTGCTCTCTCACTCACTCAATAATGATGATCATGATGATAATAATAATAATAATAATAATAATAATAATAAAAATAATAATAATAATAAAAATAATAATAATAATAATAATAATAATAATAATAATAATAATAGTAATAGTAATAGTAATAGTAATAGTAATAGTAATAGCAATAGCAATAGTAATAGTAGTAGTAGTAGTAGTAGTAGTAGTAGTAGTAGTAGTAGTAGTAGTAGTAGTAATAGTAATAGTAATAGTAATAATAATAATAATAATAATAATAATAATAATAATAATAATAATAATAATAATAATAATAACAACAACAAGAGCACTCAGAGAGCGCAAACCTCTGCCATAGCAACATCAACGTCCTCTCAACAATTAGCCGGAGATGATCTTTAAAATGAGAATATCTGAAATAAACTCGACTGCTTTCACAAACGAGAATACTAAAAATGAACCCGACCGCTCTCAAATAATAAATAAAAGAAAAAATACAGGAAAAATAATCCGGAATCCTTGTCCGGTACTGGATCGATCCCAAAATCTAATCAGTTCATGCCAGTCCCGAGACCAAACATCCCTGAAAGTCTCATTCGAATCCCATCCAGCGGTTCTTCAGATTTCTTGTCCACGGACAAATAAACAAACAAACGAAGAAACACGATTGAAAACAATACCGTCACCTTCGCTAAGCGGAGGTAATCATACCATGGTACCGTAAGCTGCAGGCAGCAAACCCGCTACGTATGCATGACTCCAGGAGTTCCAACAAAACCTGTGATAAAAAGTAATAATGATAATAATAATGATTTGTTTACCTTTAGTGCCATAGAGGACGGGAAATATTCCAGCGATACAAGTGACTCCGGCCAAAACCATGACGCTAGCATGCATTTTTTTTCTTCCAACACGATTTAACAAAAGGATGCACAGAGTATAGCCCGGAAACTCGACAACCGAATTCAAAAAAAAATTCACATAGAGATTGCCATACAATTTGCCAACATTAAGAGAAAGGCCGTAATATACCAAGCTCACAGTTGCCCTATATAAAAGAAATAAAACAGTTTATATAACGTACAAAAATGCACAAAAATTGCTGATCAAACCCTGGTTAGATGTTTGCGTAATTTCTTAGAGAGAATTATGATAATTTGAACGTTGAGACCAACAGCAAGTAAAGTTATACAACTAACTGTCTAATATAGACAACTAAGACAACTCAACAGCTGAGACAGAGTTAGCCAATGAGAGCCAATTGAGGGGCAACTTTAGTGCGTTGGATAAATAGTGAGTAGATGGTTTGTATGTGTATGTGTCCATTTTTGGTTTATGTGTGTGAGTGTTTATGTTTATGGAGTAGAAAATATTTCGTGATTAGCAGAATTCACTGATTTGTCTGCATTGTCTGACACTTGTTAGCCTTCGGTAATTCTTAGTGAAATAGTTTTCTAAATTTGATGAAGGGCCCTGCCTAAATCATCATATCCTTCCTCTTCCTCACAGCAAAGAAATACCTAAAAAGGTTTGTCAGTTTGCCTCATGGTCCCAGCAGACAAAGTAGAAAAGGTGTTCTCCCAGATAGTGGTGAGCAGGGATGTCGTCCAGGGGCTGAGAATGCCGAAAGTCTCCACTGCTACAGGCTTGACCAGAAACCTGCCAAAGAGTGGCTAATACTTTGATAACATACTTTTATAGGCATCAGAAAGCTTATTCAGATTCAACACTTTTATCATGTATTTGCTAAAATACGTTAATTCTATTTGAATGAACTTTGAAAATAATGAAGAATTTAATGAAAAAACTTACCCATAACTAAGCTGGTGTTTGGAGCACAAATTAACATGAAATTTTATCATTAAATTTTAAATTAGATCAAACAGGAAGTTTGTATGGAAGAACAAGAGACATGTTTATGTGGGATGGCCCCTAATTTGCCATTTCTATATACGAAGACCAGGAAGAAATCTTGCGAAACAGAATTTATTTTAGCGAGATACCTATTGAAATCAGCTGAGGAGACACATCTACACCATTGGATATACCTAAAACTAATGCTCGGAATCCCAGCGAAAAGGGACGAATGCTTGACGGGTCGAAACAACTGTAGTGATTAATAAACATTCCCGTAAATTCCATATTCTGTTTCTCTCATTAATCAAATATTAATATATATACATGAATACATACATACTATATATATATATATATATATATATATATATATATATATATATATATATATATATATATATATATATATATATATATATATAAATTTAGCAGAAAATAAAGGAACCTTTTGATCAACAAACAAACTGGCTACCTTCAGTTATTATTTTTTAATACAACGATGGTAGTCAATTTGTTTCTTGATCAAACATTTTCTCCATTTTCTGCTTAATTTAAATTTGATTCCTGATAAAACTCTTGTTTATTTTGTTATTGCCTGTATTCTTTGATCATAGTATGCTTTCATATCCATGCCCAGGGTAAACAGATAATTTATACAGGTAGTAATAACGGATATTCTTATTCCTTAGACGGTTTTTCCAACTACTAAGTCTGCTTACATTATTAATATATACGTACATACATAGCTATATGTGTGTCTTTGCGTATGTGTCTGTCACCCACCTCTACTTAATGACCAGTGTTGGTTTGTTTATGTCCCCATAACTTAATGGTTAAAAATAAACCAATAGAATAAGCACCAGGCATAAACAAAGTTCTGGGCTCAATTAATTCAACTAAAACATTTTCAAGGCGGTGCCCCAGCATGGCCGCAGTCAGATGAGAGAAACAAGTAAACGATAAAAGATATAGAATACACAGAAAATGGTAAATGTAATATCACTTACCAGTTTAACATCAAAATTAAGGTCCGTTTTAGAAGCTGAGGAATGGTAAACATTTTCCAGATTTCTACTTTATTCTTGTTCGATGAGGAAATGTTGACGATTTGTGTTTGAGGCAAAACTGTTTTATTCAGTTTGGCGATGTTGCTAAGAATTAAGTTGGCATCTTTTGTTCTCTTTTTATTGAGGAGCCATCGGGGAGACTCGTCTAGGAAACTTGCAAATAAAAAACGGAAAATCTCATCAATACAACCGCATATACACACATATATACGTACACATATTCACATACATACATACATACATACATACAAACATAAAGATATTGGTAGATCGATAGATTGGTAGATAGGGAGATAGATAGACATTCGTTGAATGTGCCATACAATGAGACTGAACCCAGAACCATGCAGTTGGGAAGCAAACTTCTTACCACACAGCCACACCTGTTAAAAATCAAGTGAAGTCTATATTTAAAGCGTCCTAAAGTACCCGTCCATAAACAACGAATGCTTTCTCTGCAAAATTGGATTCAGACGAAGATACAGGTGTTAGATCAGAGGTTTGCTTTACCTAGAGAGATATCTAAACAAAGACTAAGGGTTCCTCACCCCCAACTGCCCTTTGATGGGTTTATGTTTCTCATCCTGGAGGGTGTCCGACATAAATCCCCACCTTACCCCCACCCACCTTCCCAAGCAAGCTTGTTAGGGTTGCAAGTTTAGCCGCCAACTATGTGACGAGTTGTACATACATGCAGACACACACACATCCATCTATCTACTCACACATACGTCCATATATATATATATATATATATATATATATATGTATATATATATATCAATCTATGCACCCTTACATTCATGTACTCACAGTGCATACACCTAGCCATACATACACCAAGTCGTACATAAATACATGCATCAATACACACATATGTACATGCACACATCCATCCAGCCAGTCAGCCACACACCCACCCACCCTTACATACCTTCATACCTACCAGACATAGACGATAGCGAACACCAGTGACGGGATTGATATTATGATTATCAAAATCTTCCAGGTCCTCACAAAGTAAGTCAGCAGAGAAACGATCAGCAGTCCGGCGGCAAACAGCATGTGAGCGACAACCGTAGTTTTCATTCTATTGTTCGCCGAAGAGACTTCAGCAGCTGGAATTTGAAACAATGATGAAAAAGAAAAATGATGACAACATATATATGTTTCCGCATACATACATACATACATACATACATACATATACATACATACATACATACATACATACACATACATACATACATACATACATACATACATACATACATACATACATACATACATACATGGTGGCTGCCTCCTCGTTATCGAGTATGGCCATTGCACAAAGCTTAATCATTGATGTTATCGTGCAATGCCTGTGCAAGAAGATTTTTTTTAAAGTGAGGAAAGGCTGTGCACTGAGTCAATCCCACTCACTAAACAACAGCAGCCATAATCCGAAGAGAAGAACAAGTCAACATCATCGGTAACCACTGAGCCGCAGGTTTTATATCGGAGTTATCCCAGTTACGTGAGTTACCTTCTCCTAGAAGGATGCCCTAACAAAGGCTAGGAGTTCTTCACTCCCAATGGTTTAACCGCGCGATCGGGTATTCAGTCCGATTATTTCTATGTCCCCGCGCATGATACAGCCTTAAGATATTTATCGGATTGCCGTTGACTCTCAAGAGTTCCTCCGCCCTTTGACGGGTTTTGTTTTTCATCCCGCAGGGTGTCCAATAAACACCCTCCTCATCAAGCAAGCTTGGTCGGGGTTGCCGGAACTTTTATATTTTTAAATTAATTTTATGTTTTGGCTTATGTTTTTCACTGTTTGATTTGCCTAATAGTGGTTTTATCTCTAATTTAATATAATATAATATAATAAATTTATGCTATAAAATTGGATTTAATCCTAAATTTAATTTTTCCCTGTAAGTTTGGATTTATTCCCTATATATATATATATATATATATATATATATATATATATATATATATATATATATATATATATATATATATGTATGTATGTATATTTCTGTGTGAGTTAGAGGTTGGGAAACCAACCAACTAAGGGATAGTACTTATCCAATATACTGCTCATATTCTTTTTCTGTACCTATTGTTAACTGTTTCTTATATGTATTAGCCCTCCCAACCGCTTAGACCTTTTGAAGAAGCTTAGAGACGCATTCATCATCCAAACTTTGTGTCCCCATCACTACAGAACACTGAAAAGATAGAGATGGCATGGAGGATTTCGTTGCCTCTTGACAGAAACGGATGTAAGGAACTAGTATCCACTGACAGTCTGATCTTTTGCTATTTTCTGTAATATTAGTACATGAGTATGTATTCTTCTAATACATTCTAATACATTGGAATAAATAGACATACGAGACTGTCCATCGGCTGATGTATGTCTTTTTTGTATTAACTCCATTTTCTTATTTGTTGAATACACACACACACACACACACACACACACATTTATGTATGTATGTATGCATGCATGCATGTATGTATGTATGTATGTATGTATGTATGTATGTATGTATGTATGTATTAAGAAGAGAAAAGGGGTGAAACAAAATCCAGGCAGAAGTCAATAAATCACCCATCTTTAACCGAATTTGTTTAACAATATCCAGCAATCAGACACCAATCAATGCAAGTAGAATACACATCGAAAGTAATTCCTTACGGATGACGAATAGATCTAAATAGCATTTAGATGAATTTCAAGAAATTCAGAGCATTAGACCACAAAATTAGGGATAGAGAAAATCACATCTTTAATTGTTGAATTCACCAAAGAAAGATGTCGACCATTTTTGTTGTATCGCCATATTTAGATACAAGGAATATCATTCAAACTGATACATCTGAAAATACATGTTAACACGTTTCCAAGGTAATCCAAAAATTAGTTAAATGCAAAGTGAGCAATAGGCGCAGGCGTGGCTGTGTGGCAAGAAGCTTGCTTGCCAATCACGTGGTTCCGAGTTCAGTCACTCTGCGTGGCACCTTGGGCAAGTGTCTTTTACCATAACTCCAGACCAACCAAAGCTTTGAGACTGAATTTGGTAGATGGAAACTGAAAGAAGCATGTCGTATATATATATTTGTATATAGGGAGATAGAGAGAGAGAAAGAGAAAAGATGAAAAATATTAAAATATTTTCTACCTTATATATATGTGTGTATTTGTGTGTGTATGTATGTATGTCTGTGTGTCTTTGTGTTTGTGTTTGTCCTCCATCCTCGCTTTACAACCAATGTTAGAGTGTTTGCTCCCTGTAACTTAATGGTTCAACAAAAAAGAACTGATAAAATAAGTACCAGACTTTTTAAAAGATAAGTCCTGAGGTTGATTTGTTCGACTAAAAACATTTCAAGGTGCCCCAGCATGGACGCAGCCTAATGACTAAAACAAGTAAAAAATAGAAGTGGAGAAAATATCTCCGGTACACGAACACACACTAGAAGAACGTTGAGGAGAAATATAACATTCTAAGAAGAGCCAAACTAGCATTAAACCTTTGATGACGTCAGTCGATAACGAAAGAATAAAAATAAACATATGAATTCTACGTCACGTCATCCAGAAATATTGAGATCCTACATCACAACAATCAGTTATCTATATACTAAATATACTAAACATTTTTAGAAAAATCATGCTTATTATATATTATACAAAACGTAATTATAATTAAGAATTGAAATATTTAAAGATCTTCCAAAATTTGTGACAATATTTCATTGTAAAATTACCATTAAAATTTGATAATGTTAATTTAGAAGTAATTACATAATACATTTGTTTTCAAGAGAAAGATCACGTGTAGAATTTCCAATATTTTACAATAATGGAACACTTTAAATCATACTTAATGTTCCTGTCTTTTAAATCCCAAATGATTTTACTAAGATTTGTAGAATTACTTTTTCTTCTATACTTGAATGACACTGATTATGAAATCTAGATTTCCAATTGTTTGTAGATGAACCTGTGTAATAATAATTATGATCCCCTTTTATTACCTTACATTGATACACAATATTTTTCATTAAGCACTGATTTCTTATAGGACAAACGATTGTGTTTTTAGAATCACACTGGCATTATTCACTTGTATTTGGTATTCATGATAAAGAAGTTTGATTAGTCCTCCTATCAGAATTAGGTGTTAAGGCAGGATTATTATCATCATCATCATTATTATTATTATTATTATTATTATTATTATTATTGTTTTTTGTTGTTGTTGTTGTTGTTGTTTGCTTCTTTCTTCAAATTTTCTTCCATTTTTCGCCGAGTGTTTTCCGTACATTGTAGGCATTCCCAGATTAGAATGCAAATTCATAGGTAAAATATGTATTTATTATTATTATTATTATTATTATTATTATTATTATTATTATTATTATTATTATTATTATTATCATTATCATTATCATTATTATTATTATTATTATTATTATTATTATTATTATTATTATTATTATTATTATTATTATTATTATTATTATTATTAAATCTAGGTGCTAACTGTTATCAGAATCGGAATTAATTTTACTTAAAGAATCGAAATCTACTTTAAAAAAAATTATCATTACAATTAATTTCACAAATCACACCATCGATTCTAGTCTTCTTTACAGATTTTGAGTTACGCTATTCTCTAATTACCCGTTTGTTATGTGCTGCTAAAATCTCAGCTAAATTTCTGGTGGTTGAATTCAAACGTTTTATACTATGGCGATTAAATAATTTCCTGTATATATTTGAAGGTGGGAAATATTTATCTAACGCAGCAAAGAACTTTTAAGGAATATTGGTAGCTATTGATTATGTGAAAGGTGCATTATGCCATATAATATTCCTTGATTCATTCGTTTTATTATTTATATATAAGCTTCCTTTTGTATTAACATTATTACTATTTGATTTTTCTTCACTGTAAATAATATTCTTAAATTTATGTATATCAATTGATTCTTCTTCTTCTTCTTCTTCTTCTTCTTCTTCTTCTTCTTCTTCTTCTTCTTCTTCTTCTTCTTCTTCTTCTTCTTCTGCTTCTTCTTCTGCTTCTTCTTCTTCTTCTTCTTCTTCTTCTTCTTCTTCTTCTTCTTCTTCTTCTTCTTCTTCTTCTTCTTCTTTTTCTTCTTCTACGCATATATTTGGTATCTACAGATTTGGATCCATGCTTTTTAATAATGCGTTCATCTTCAAAACTCCGATCACATTTGTATCATTTTTCTTCTTGCTTTTATTTACCTTAATTAAAGAAGATTGCTTGATGTTCTATCTTTTTTACACTCACCTTCATGTTCCAGTTTATGTAATATTCTCAGAAATAACAGAATATTCTTTTCTATTCAAGGCACAAGGCCCGAACTTTTGGGGGAGGGGCACAGTCGATTAGATCGACCTCAGTACGCAACTGGTACCTAATTTATCGACCCGAAAGGATGAAAGGCAAAGTCAACCCCATCGGAATTTGAACTCAGAACGTAAAGACAGACGAAATACCGCCAAACATTTCACCTGGGGTGGTAACGATTCTGCTAGCCCACATTCTATAAGTATGTCGATACAACAGAAACGGTGATTGGCTTAGCACGGTAAATTCAACAATTTTTGTCTTGTATACATACACACACACACACACACACATAGGAAAATGTGCTGTTGAAAATGTACTTAAATTTCAAAATCTGAAAAACCGTAAACCAAATTTCCTTTTTTTACTATTTCATTTCTCACACTTGTTTTTTTTTTTTCAGTATGACTTGCCGACCACCACTGAAATTAATGAACCTTGTACATTCTAACAAATTGATATACAGTTTTAATTTCAAACTTACACATTCTGTTTTGAACATGATAATTTATATATTTTTTTTATTCGAGCAGGGTGATAGCTGTCGAATATATATGTGGTTGTTGGAGGTATTTTAGTTTGTTAATATTTTTCTTTGTTCTTTTATTTTTCCGATAATCGTTTTTCTGTTTTGGGGAATTCTGCACTTAGTTTCCTTAATAGGTCTCGGTGGGGTGTGTTTAGCACATATGTTTGTGACGGTGTCTACAAAGATCTGCCAAGATATTTTGATACTGAAGGAGGTGTGTGCATGTGTCAAAGACCACTCAACATGTGATAGACTATTTATGATTGCGTCCCAGTCGGCATCATAGAGATCCATAGTGTGAAATGGGTGGGCTGAGAGAGGTCGCTAGTGTTAACTTTCGGCTGATGAAATCTCAGGTTACAGAGAACCACGTCATGGTCTGAAAGAAGGGTCTTTTTTTCCCCACTGAAATATTGTGTATGGTGTTAGTGAGGTTACTGAATACAAGGTCTAAAATGTTCTGATATCTTGGTGCAAAGATAAGTGGGGACAAGAAAAACTCATTCATAAAGTCGAGAAGTGACTCTACTGCTTCTTTGTCAGCAATTGAGGTGGGAGGGCCTGATTTCAAACTGTAGACCAATCAGCATATGAAGCTAGCATGCCTCACTGCACATGAAACCGTGTGCTGTCATCTGTTGGCGCGCTACAGAAGTAGTCCGGGAACTTTTTGATACCACTTCGTATGTGTTTGCGTAACATGTGCTTTTCTGTTTTGCCATGACTATTGCTCTTCCACTCAGAGCAACGTAATATTTCTTTTCAGTAATGGGATGAACTAAAGTTGCTGATATGATTAAAACCCCTCAAAAGTCTCTTTCTAATGGAAGAGAACGGATAAAAAGTAAAAGACAGAAAATATTCAACTTGTGTTCAAATTTAAAAATGGACGTTTATGGTGTTTTATTGTTGTTTGTTTACCAAGGACAACTGAGGGTACGAAGGATCCAGCACCACCAACAGCAGTGAGAAAACGCAACACATATATGGCATAAATGTTGTAGATGAAGGCCGTTGCTATTCCGGTTGCCCCTTGCAAAAATAAACACACAATTATCACTTTTTTGCGACCAAATCTGAAAAACATTGAAGAGAAAAACTTTAAAATTCATCTGATTAAATACACAGACAGACAGACAGTCACACGCGCGCGCGCACACACGCACATGAAATATGCAAAAATATAAAATATAATGCAGACACTAAATACATCAGCTTGCAGATATGATATACAAAACTTACCTGTCTGATAAAATTCCACAGACAGCCATGGCGAAAAGGTAGCCCATGAAGAAAAAGGTAATGGTGTGCCTTGCCAGAATCGCTTTATCGCAAACAAGATTCAGCTGCGATGAGAAATATGAAAAATTATTTAATGTATACATTTTATAATTTTGATAATAATAATTTTATGTTTTGGAATTGTAGAAACACTGTTTCTTGGAAACCCCTTTCAGAGTCAGTGTGTATTCAAAGGACTTTGTTGTAGGAACAACTGTCATGTGACACTCCCAGAATCGATTTTATAATAGGGAAGGATCCAATGTCAAAGGGACCACTGTTCATTAGCTCGGGAACAGTGAGAGTACAGCCACTAAAATTTGGTGGTGCAGGGACAATGAAAACGCTTTAAACGATCTCCTAAAAAGCTTCATCAACAAAACGAATGAGCATAAAATCATTTTTGGGTTGATTTGAAGAATTTTCTTTCATGATTGAATGTATCCGAATTGACTGATGTACAAATATAATAATGATAATAATAATAATAATAATAATAATAATAATAATAATAATAATAATAATAATAATAATAATAATAAACCAAACAAACCCTGTGGATAAATAACATCCAAAACAAAATAAAAATATTAGAAAAGACCTGTCGATTCTTAATGAAATCAGCAAACAATTAACGCTACTGGGCAACAAAAAGAAAACAAAAATACTCCGCAAATATAACATCACAGAGAAAGATTTGTCTGAGATAAAAGAAAAGCTGAAGCAAGATATCCTTGCCAAAGCACAAAGGATCCGCCGGTACGAGAAACGCCAACGCTTCTTTGAACAAAACAAAAAGTTCAACTCCAACCCCAAAAAGTTCTACCAAGAACTGGGCAAAAATAAAATAGAAGTCACTGCAGCACCAACGGCAGAAGAATTGGAAGAATTCTGGAGAGAAATATGGTCGGTGAACGAACAACCAAAAAAAAAGGAGTATCAAAATAACAAACTCGGCATCTGAACAACTGAAGAGGTCACCCAGGCACTGCAAAGACTAAGCAACTGGAAGGCACCTGGGCATGACAAGATCCCCAACTTCTGGTTGAAATATCTAACAGGAATGCACAAAAAGCTGGCTGAAAACTTTAACAACATACTAGCAGAGCCAGAGACAATGCCTGAATGGCTCACGAAGGGGAAAACCATCTTAATTCCCAAATCAAATGAAACAGCAAAACCAAAAAACTACAGACCAATAACCTGCCTCCTACTATGTTCAAGGCATTTACTGCAGTGATATCGCAAAGGCTGAACAAGCACCTGGACGAAAACAAACTGTTCCCAGAAGAGCAGAAAGGATGCCGCAAAAGCTCATATGGCTGTAAAGATCAACTAATGATTAATAAAGCCATAACTGAAGACAGCCACAGAAAGAAGAAAGGCCTCAGTATGGCCTGGATTGACTACAAAAAGGCGTTTGATAGCATCCCCCACACATGGATCCTCGAAACACTAGCCATTAACAAAGTAGCACCAACAATCATAAAATTCATAGAGCACTCTATGAATAAATGGCAAACAGTCCTACACCTCCAAACAAAAGAGGGACTCATGAAAACCAAAGATATCCCCATTAGAAGAGGAATATTCCAGGGAGACACGCTCTCTCCACTCCTTTTCTGCTTGGCACTGTCACCTCTATCTGATATGCTAAATAGAACTGGATGCGGATATAAATGTTACGGCAAAACGATCAGCCACCTTTTATATATGGATGACCTAAAACTATACGCTGCAAATGACAAACAGCTGGAAACACTATTAAAGACAGTTCATGGATTTACCAAAGAAATAGATATGAAATTTGGATTAGAAAAATGCGCCAAAGTAACCATGAAAAGAAGAAAACTAGTTAAGAGTAACAACATCACACTAGATAAAACCAATGAAATAAAAGAATTAGACCAAAGCCAAACTTACAAATACTTAGGAATCCATGAACTAGATAAGACACAACACACACAAATGAAAGAGAAAATAAAAAAAGAATATTATAGACGAGTTAGATCAATACTAAAAACAGAGCTCAATGCTAAAAACAAGATAATAGGTATCAACACTTTAGCTGTCCCAGTTATAAGTTACAGCTACAATATCCTTAACTGGACACGAAATGAACTGACCAAAATAGATAGGAAAACAAGAAAAATAATGACAGGATCTAGGATGCATCACCCAAAATCTGACATAGAAAGACTATATATACAACGTATAGAAGGTGGTAGAGGCCTTATACAGCTGGAAAACTACTATAAAATAACCACCATAGGACTGCAAAAATATCTACTTCAGAAGGAAGGAAAACTGATCCAGATAGCGGCAAAACACGAGCAAAACAAAAAAACTGTTCTCAGTATTTAAGGAAGCTGACAAATACAAACAAGAAATCATACCACCTAATAAACATGAAGAAGAAGAAGAAGAAGAAGAAGAAGAAGAAGATGAAGAAACAACAAAAGCTATAAAACAAATGAAATCCAAACTAAAAATAGAACAGGAACGAACCATGATAAAACGATGGCAAGAAAAGCCCCTTCATGGTAAATACTGGACTAAACTAAACGCAAAAGAAATAGACAAAGAAAAATCCCAGCAATGGTTGAGAAGCTCAGGACTCAAAGCAGAAACAGAGGGATTTTTAATTGCAGCACAAGACCAAAGCCTCCCCACCAGAAATTACCAAAAACATGTAATGAAAAGAAATATTACAAGTAACTGCAGAATATGTAGAGATGGACAAGAAACAATAAATCGTATTATCTCTAGCTGCCCAGTCCTGGCTAAGAAGGAATATATTCACAGACATGACAGAGTTGGAACCTACATACATTGGAAGCTATGCCAACATTATGGAATAACAACAGAAAAAAGATGGTATAGGCACACACCAGAAAAGGTCACAGAAAACGAGAAAGCAACCATACTCTGGGATATGCCGATACACACAGATAGAAAAATTAAGGCCAACAGACCAGATATAGTTGTCAGAGATCATGAAGAAAAAAAATGCTTTCTAATTGATGTATCAATACCGGCAGATGACAACGTGCCTCTAAAAGAAATGGAGAAACTCTCAAAATACAAAGACCTGGAAATAGAGGTAACTAGAATGCGGAATCTGAAAACAGAAACAATTCCTATCATTGTAGGTGCATTAGGCATGATAAAAAAATATTCAGACAAATACATAACAAAAACATCAGGACTTACAAACACATATAACATACAGAAAATTGCACTACTAGGCACTGCACACATCCTACGCAGAACACTTTCCATACAATAACCATCAGAGCATCACAACAAATCACAGCACATACCCAAGGCACACAGAGCTGCGCTCGGTAGTGAAGTGAAAGCACGCTATAAAAATAAAACTACTGAATAATAATAATAATAATAATAAATGCCCTAATGCAGTACCAGGCAGTGGCTCTCATGGCTTCTGATCTTAACTGATTGAAAGTGTTATCATGTACATTGTTTTGTCTTGGTATAAAAGATGAGCTACAGCAAATATTCTGCTCAATACCACAGATTTGCTTGTCAGTTGTTTGACCTTAACCAGTTGAGCATGTCCCTTAGTGGCTGACGATATGTGCATCTCTGATCACGAGCAGAAGTAGTGGGGGAGCATCATAGCCATGTGTTGAGAGCGATTCTTTGGGGTTTGAATAATTCACCTTTGGAAACATGGGTGGTTCTTTCAACATCCTTAAACAACCCTTATTCAGGGACCTTTTGAGCGGGATGGGCTACTCAACCTGAAGAAAATTCTAACTGGGCCCCACCTGCTAGTTCATGCGCTGTTTATCTTGATATGAGATCTCCATGTCGCGCACATATGGTTGTGATGCATGTGCCTGGTGTACCTTTATCAGACGGGTAGTCATGATGGGTATATTGGGCTTCGTATATTTTACCCCAGTGTCACTTTGATGGCAAGCACTGCTCTCTCACTCAATAATAATAATAATAATGATAATAACAACAACAACAAAAACAAAAGCAGCAGCAACAACAACAACAACAACAACAATAATAATTCTAATAATAATAACAATAATAATTATAATAATAATAATAATAATAATAGTAATAATTATAAATACTATTATAACTGTTTGTTTCAATATTAAGATTGAAAAAGTTGTATACCTTGTTTTGTAAAAGTCTTTGGACCTGGGTTTGCACCCCTAAGCAAATTTCATTCCCGCACTTATGCCACCCTGAATATTTTGTGTTGAGGGACTTTGTTGTAAAGATTGTTTTCAAGAATTAGTCTCAGAATCTATTCTGACCCGGGAGTTATATTGGAAAGATTATCAATAACCATTGCCAGAACACTTCACGCAATGGCGACAATGTCTTGGAACAACAATCAATATCCAGTCCCAGCATACATTGCATCATAGAGATGTACTTTTGTAGAAGTCTCTATCAATGGAACCCCAGAACTTATTCCATTTTCTTCACTCTTTCACCCTCCATACACCCAGATATCTCCCTGGATAAGATGGTGTCTATACCCAGATATTTCCCTGGATAAGATGGTGTCTGTACTCAGATATCTCCCTGGATATACATATATATATATATATATATATATGTGTGTGTGTGTGTGTGTGTGTGTGTGTGTGTGTGTGTGTGTGTGTGTGTGTGTGTGTGTGCGCGCATGCGTGTGTGTGTGTGTGTGTGTGTGTGTGTGTGTACATATATATAGAAGTAGACACGTTCGAACGCCCCCTTTTTATAAAATGCAGACGCCATGAAATTGTATTTATTCACACAGTAACAAGTTCTGAATTCTTCTTTCATATATCTTTAACATTTCAATGTTTTTTTTATTATAAAAGCTCTGTGTCAACCAAAGCAAAAATTATAACTTGCTGTATTTTTTATATTATTGAGAAATTTTCAATATTCAAGATTTGAAGAGGTAAATTGTACGTCTTTCTATAAACAACTTGAATGCTTCTCATGGTGCATAGCTAACAACTTTATACACACACATACACGCACAGAGACACACACATACATAATATATAAACATTCACACACACATATACATACGCACATATATACGTGCATGCATCTATACATACACTCATATATTTTAGTAAGATAACAGGGTAATGCTGTTTGTAGGATTGACAGAGAAGAAGATGACAAGACGTAAAATAAAATAAAGCAGGATAAGATACAATATAGAGGGGAAGTGAAATGAAAGAAAATAAAGTGAAACGATATAGAATATAAAAAAAAGGGAGCAGAGTTGAAGGAGGTTTAAGTTTCTGCAATTGGTTGAGGAGATATAAAGGATCACAGATATAAAGGGTCACGGATTAAAGGACGACGGATATAAAGGATAACAGATTAAAGGATCATGGCTATAAATGCTTTAATGGTTTGTGGATATAAGTGTTTTAAAAGTAGACAGGAAATAGGTAGGGAGATGGACAGACAGGTAGATAACTGGGTTGATAGAGAGACAGGCAGACAGAGCAATCTATCTTTATCTACACACACACCTATATATATATATATATATATATATATATATATATATATATATATATATATGTATACTTTATTAATAAAGCTGCAAAGACATCACAAAAAATGGTTCTTCAGAGTTTCATGTTCCTGTTCGTCAGATAGTTTTAGATAAATAGATATATAGCTTGGTAGGTAGATAGACGGATAGATGTTTTAGCTTACATGTGGCGTGCGAGCTACAAAATAACTTTACCTGTGTGGTGATTGAGGTGTGTGTGTTAGTTTTATCATACACCCAAGAACTGCACTTCTGTGTAGTTCGATTTCCATTTTCTGTGGTATTGGAATATATCAAACATTTATCATAAACCACCTCCCCTTCATCCTCACTCTTTGGAATATATTCGTTGATCCGTTCTTCATGGATTTCACTTTGGATTTTATACGTGTCGTTGTCGTAACCAGGAATAGCACACCTAGGAAAATAAACAAAATAGGTTTCTTTGATCTTTCATTTAAATTTAGTTACATCTTCTGTAGCTTTCAGCCTTGTGGGCCTTACCAGGCATCTGAAAATATTTTGTTTGATGAATTTTATAGACAGAAACAAGTATTGTTATCTCGGTGCATAGGTTCATGTACTGTTTCTCACTTACGGCGACTGAATTATACTGAAATACTGGCTGTGTCAGAGTCTCCCATATCACTAAATTCTGCATTGTCAACACACGTCGTCTCAAAGGGAGAAACGTTTATTCAGGCAAAATCCAACAGCGTGAAGTATTATTTAATTTTCAGGTCTGTTGGAAAACACGCATCTGTGATCTCACTGCTTTCAATGCTCTGGATAATTTAATATATAATATGAACACACACACACACACACACACACACACACACACACACACACACACACATACACACACACACACACACACACACACACATATGTGCCACTTCCAAGCCCCTTATACATATATATGTATGTATATATATATATATATATATATATATATATATATATATATATATATATATATATATATATAAATGCCACTTCCAAGCTTCTTGTATATATATATACAGTTTCAGTTATAGTTTCACATATCAACTGCGTCCAGTCATCACCTGATGAACGTAGTTATGTATGTGAAACTATTAGTAGCGCTTATAATGAATGTAGTATGAAGCATTTATAGAAATATTAGACTCTCATTAAATGGAAAACTCTTCTTATTGTTTTTTTCACAATTAATTTCGTCTGAGCATTTATTTTCTCCAGATATGAGGGCAGTTAACAGCAATGCATTATCCAAAGAAAAGAACATATATATATATATATATATATATATATATATATATATATATATATATATATATATATATATATATATATATATATATATATATATATATACATATATATATATATATATATATATAATTATAACAATGAGGGTCTTTGCAACAAGTTGCTAGACCACTTACCGAAAGTATTAGAAATAGTAGCCAGAGGACTGTTATTTCTTTTACTACAAAAATATGTCCCCATCGACACCAGTATTTGTAACACATTATATGGCAAAAACACGAAGAAAAATAACGAAATGAAACAGTCCACGGTCATTTATGGACGCATACGTTTCTGGATTAGAATCAAAGATTCATTTCCTTCATCAACATAATTTTCCGATAAATAAATGTAGAAATGCTAGGAAATCTAACCCGTATGTGTGTATTAGGGAGTATAACTCCAAACTTACAGGGAAAAATTCAATTTAGTATTAAGTCAAATTTCACAATATAAATATATAATATATATAAATTAGAGAAAAACCACTATTATGTACTTCATACAATGATATTCATAAGCCATATCATATAGGAAAAATAAAATATATAAGACATATATCTAGATCACAAAAAGTACATAATAATAAATAAACAGTATATAATAATAAGTAAATACACTGCGTACGTTTCGTGGCTATAACTTCAATTCAAATTACAATTAAATTTAAATTTAATCCAAGAACAATTCAATTTAAAAGTATAGTCACTTCTTAAGTCAACAACAATAACAATAATAGTTTAATAAATATATATTTTAAAATCAGTTCAAACTTTTACCGTAGAACATGACTTCACCTGCGTTTCGAAGAACTTTATCTATGTTCTTAAATGTGGAGGTTGTGGTGGTGACTACATTGGTCAAACTAGCTTAACTTTGAGGGATAGACTTACGGTGCACAGGCAACAAATCTGGGACCCTACCACTAAGAAAAGCACCTAGACCAGTGCCTCGTAGACAAAAACCCCAAATGCCAAATCTTCCCTCTCTATCAATGTAATGGAAACAGTTTTCGGGCCTTGTGCCTAGAATAGACAAGATTACCTGTAAAACTTTGCTGTTTACTTTTATTTTATGATAGTTATCATGCAGAAAATGTTGGCATTGAAATCCTGTCCCCTAATTGGGTAAAAAGGATCAAACTTTAAACTTCTTTTTATTGTTTTATTCTTTTACTCTTTCAATCATTTGACTGTGGCCATGCTGGATCACCGCCTTTAGTCGAATGAATTGACTCCATGGCTTATTCTTTGTAAGCTTAGTACTTATTCTATCGGTCTCTTTTGCCGATCCGCTAGTTTACGGGGATGTAAATACAACATCGGTTATCAAGCAATGGTGGGCGGATGAACACGCACACACACACATATACAAACACACACACACACACATGTTGTAAAGTGGCCTTTTGCCACTCTTTATCTGTCTTGACGACAGTTGTCACTCTGACATATTGTTATATTCCAAAGTCGTCAATAGAATGGTTTTATCTGGCACTGTACGACTCCCCAGTCGTACATTGTTATAATCCTCAAAAGGTTGGATCGTTATAACGCCCACTCAGTATCACAGTATAATTACTATATCAGCACAGACACGACTATCAACAGTCTACACGTACGCTAGGCCTGATGACCTTCTCTCGGCCAGCTACTAGTCTAATTATAATGACTGGTTACTACCACTTTTTACCGGGAGGGTGTAGTTTCACTAAACAACACTCACCTTTTAATTTTTTTATTTAGCAATTCCTTTTATTTACCCCACCTCCTCCTTTTTATCTATATATATTCAATATCTTTACTTCTTAGGGTCCACTTTTAGGAATTCAGTGTTCTTCCTTTTCCTTGTACATGTGGTTTCGACTTCTTGTAACGGTGTTGGAACCTGGAAAGTGTCATAGAGCCAATCCATCGGTATTTCTATTCTTGTTGGTTCCTTTTCTATGACTCCTTAAGCTGATTTCTATCTCACCTTTCCATTCCATTTCAACTTCTTACACCATACATCATTCTTCCTGTGTATTCTCCTTCTTCTCAGTATTGCTTGCCATTTTGTACATTCTTACATAAACCTTACACTGATTCTAAAGAATTTTGGCGTGTCTTTATTTGCACAACAGTTTATCGAATACTGACTTCACCTTTCTGGCAAACATTAATTCTGCTGGTGAACTTCTTTCTGGTACATTTGGATTTGGAGTTACCCTGTATACCCTAAAGAAATATCGGATCGTGACTTCGTCCATGGTTTCCTTATTAGCTTTCTTCAAAGTTCTCTTAGAAGTGTTCAGGAACTGTTCGGTCCTTCCATTCGATCTAGGGTGATACGGTGCTATAATTTTATGTTCTAACGTGAATATCTCGCAGAATGTTTTTACACTCACGGGATACAAACTGTGTTCCGTTATCAGAGACAATTATATCCGGTAGACCAAATTTTACGAACAGTTTTTGTAAAAAGTTTATTACCGTATATAAAATTGGTAGTTTACACCTCGCGATCTCAAGCCATTTTGTGTCGCTGTCTACTACTATCAAGTAATAATTTCCTTTTACCGGGCCTGCAAACGGAAACCATGGTCTTTTCACTTCCGGCCAAGGTTCACATTTTGTAGTGGGTAGTTTCGCTTACTGCACACGACTTCTGCAGCCTATTACCAGGTTTTCAACTTCCTTGTCCATTATTGGCCAGTATACGAAGCTTCGCGCCAACGCTTTCATTCTAGAGATGCCTGGATGTCCTACATGGGACTCGTTTAGCATTCTCTTCTTTAATGTATGAGGTAGTTAAGTTATGTTAAGTTAGTTGAGTTTAGTTTTTGGCTCAAAAAGCAAAAAGCAAGACCATGTAGGGGGACATGGAGTTATGTACAGGGAGGGTGTTCATGCAAAGAGTTCAGGCCATTTCTGGTGAAGAGAGACTTTGAACCGAGCGGTCGTCGGCATCTTCACTACCCTCTGAACGTACATTAGTACACCAACACATATAGAGTCCACGTTCACATCTTGGCGCATCTCTGTATCAGACCTTTCGTTATTTCGTTTTGTCGACCACAGTTTTCTTTTCGTCTCATTAATAAATTTGTCATTTCTCACATTACTTTTTATTTCTTCCAAAGTTACTGGTAATTCACGCTCGATGTCCCACATTACTTGTTTTTGTTTCAGTTCATGGACCTCGTTCGATCGTCTGAATGCTCCGTTTACGCTATTGCACAAAGCGCTTATGAGGATATCCCATAAATTAAATACCTCCATACATTCGGTGCCAAATATATTCATGGATTTTTTCAACACTTCTTTGGTTCGACCTTTGAACATTATATTACAAACGCGTTCGCCCGTAAAATATAATTTTCTTCCCGTTACATTTTGTTTGAACTACATAATTTAGGTTTACACATTTGTCCCCATGTTTCCTTGTTTGCGATTGTTATATCACTTCTCGTGTCTACTTGCATTCTGACGCTAGTGTTTTCAATTCTCACATCCACGAATTTTTTGTTTGTTGTTGTCACAACTTTTCCTGCTGACAAACTATTTTATTTCTTCTTGTTTGTTCCATTTTCCTATCATTCTAGTTTTGCAGTGTGATTTTATATGTTCTGCAAATCCGCAGCGAAAACCCTTTGCTTTTTTACACGAACAATCTTTTTTCAGGCACATCTCACTACATGGATCTACACACCGATATTTTTTCTGGTTTTCATGCAACCTTTTGTCTTCTGACGTCTTTGCACTGGTCTTATGTGCAAACACTCTTTCCATTGAATTTCTTCCGTGTCATGCCTTAGTTTTAATATCCTTTCACACTCTTCCGACAGTTTCTGCAATGTCAAATCCTGGTTCATTTCCAGTTTTGATAGAGTTTTCGTTCGGATTTTCTGCATCCCTGTTATCAGTCAAGCCTTGTGCAAAACTCAAACACTTGAAAGAATCTGGAGTAAGCATTTCTAGTTTAAGTCTCTCACATTCTTTGTTGACTCTGCCTCTGTAAGGAGTGAAGTCTTCATCTTCGCTCTTTTCTATGTCTAAACATTTCCATCTTGTATTAAACAGTGAGCTCTTTTCACTAAACATTTCGCACAAAACGTCAAATGTGTCGGTGAAATTTATGTCGAACATTTTTTTTTTTTTTGGCAATATGAAGTTGCTCTGCTGTCCTTGGTTTTCTTAACACTAGACGTGTTTTCCTATCGTCCATCCAATCCTGGAATTCTTTTCCAAAGGTTTGTTGAAATCTTCGAAAGAAAGCCTCGAAAGTTACTCCTTCTTCGGAATCATATTTGAATTCACTCATGGAATTTGCTACAGGGTCAGGTGAAAATGTTTTCTCCGGTTTGGTTATCGACTTCATTATTTGGGACATTTACTGCTGCAATCCTTGTTGTTGTTGTTCTCGTTGTTCCGCGAGTTGTTGTAGTTGTTTTTGTAAGTTGTTGTTTTTGTAACTCAACTATCACAGCTAACAGGTCTTCCATATTTTACAATTTTCGTAAGTTTGCACAACAATATATACAGTGGGCTTCTTTAAGTTTCTGTCTACCAAATCCACTCACAAGGCTTTGGTCTGCCTGTGGCTATAGTAGAAGAAACTTGCCAAAGGCGCCACGCAGTAGAACTGAACCCGGGACCATGTAGTTGGGAAGCAAGCTTAATTTTTTCTCTGGAATAAAATCGGATTTAGCATGAAAATTTTCACTTAATTTTAAAATTTCAAAATCTGTGACAATAACAGAAAAGATCTCCCTCCCCTCTCTCTCTTTCTCTCCCTCTCTCCCTCTCTCTCTCTCTACCTCTCTCTATTTGTTTTTCGTTTACGCTTTTCTCGCTGTAAACTTTTCCATTCTCTCTATATATTTACTTCACTCTCTCTCGCTCTGTATATGTATATCACTCACTCTGAGTGTGTGTGTGTGTGTGTGTGTGTGTGTGTGTGTGTGTGTGTGTGTGTGTGCGTGCGTGCGTGTGTGTGTGTATGAGTGTGTATAAAGAATTTCTTTCTGCGGCTGAGTTGAAAGACCTTCACAATACATCAGCAGCAAGCGAAGAAAAATCTTTACATTTGTGCACCAAATGAAAAAACAAAAACTTAGTTTATCAATACGTTATAAACGAGGCCTATCCGTTGCAGAAGGCAAGGTATGACAAGAAAATCTGAAAGCATTCTATTGAGAAAAATTGCCTGACAACTATGGGGTACTCAGCCAGACTTGTGAATATCCTCTGCCAATCAAACCCTATTCAAATCATATACTAATTTGAGCCATGAACTCACGATAAAAATAGGGCAAACTCCGAACACTAGTCAGAAGCAAGACATTTGCAACATAAGCCACTTCTTTCTATTTGAATTGTTTGAAAATCACAATAAACTGTGAAACCGGTTAAGTCTTTAAATATAATAATAACTAGAAGACAAACCCGGCCTTGCTCGGGACTAAATAGTTATTTTCTTTTTTCCGGTATTGCACACATTATATATACATAAGCATTAAATATATATGCACATATATACGCATTATATACATACACACATATAAACATACGCATTATGTATACATATGTATACACAGTATATATATATAAATATACATACATATATATTCAAATATCGATATATACACTTTATGTGTATATATATATATATATATATATATATCAGCTTAATATCTGATGCGGTCTCTATTTGGGACCATGGATATTAATCTGATTTTTAGAACGAGGCGAAGAGTTAGGGGCTTGCTCCGCCTTTGCCACGGGTTGGCCTGGTATTGCGGTATTTCCAGGATTCAGCCCATCTCCCACCCGGGAGATCAAATAAAGGCGCAGGAGTGGCTGTGTGGTAAGTAGCTTGTTTACCAACCACATGGTTCCGGGTTCAGTCCCACTGCGTGGCACCTTGGGAAAGTGTCTTCTACTATAGCCTCGGGCCGACCAATGTCTTGTGAGTGGATTTGGTAGACTGAAACTGAAAGAAGCCTGTCGTATATATGTATATATGCGTGTGTGTGTTAGTGTGTCTGTGTTTGTCCCCCTAGCATTGCTTGACAACCGATGCTGGTGTGTTTATGTCCCCGTTACTTAGCGGTTCGGCAAAAGAGATCGATAGAATAGGTACTGGGCTTACAAAAGAATAAGTCCCGGGGTCGAATTGCTCGAGTAAACTCGGTGCTCCAGCATGGCCGCAGTCAAATGACTGAAACAAGTAAAAAAAAAATATATATATACACACACAAACATTACACATATATATATATATATATATATATATATATATATATATATATATTATACACACACACACATATAAATTAACATAATAAATATCTGATTAATATTATCTGTTATCATTATTGTGCGGTGGTGGTGGTGGTGGGCGATAATAATTCACTGTTGTAAAAGCCCTGTAGCGGGAATATTTAAATTGAAAGAGAGTAAAATTTATTTCCGACACAATATAATTATTTACTATTTTATTCCTCTCCATTAATCACACTTGCGGCTATCAACGCTTTCTCTCTATAGATACAGAAAGACGTACAAGAGAGAGAGAGAGAGAGAGAGAGAGAGAGAGAGAGAGAGAGAGAGAGGGAGAGAGAGAGAGAGACAGAGAGAGAGAGAGAGACAGAGACGACAGACAGACAGACAGACAGACAGAGAGAGAGACAGAGAGAGAGACAGAGAGAGGGAGAGTGAGAGTGAAAGTGAGAGAGTGAGAGAGAGAGTGAGAGAGAGAGAGAGAGGCTGGGCGAGAAAGTACGACCGCGGGACAGCGAATACGGAGAGCGAAAGAGAGTGAGTAGAAGCTGTCAAAAGTCGTTATAGAGATAAAGAGGAGGGAAGGGGGAAAGAGAGAGATGAAAGAAGAAAGAGTGATAACCGTAAGGGAGAAACTACAAACACTTGTCAAAGTCCGTTTAAGACGATGAAATTTCACGCTTTTTGCCATACATGTATGTATGTTGTTCAAATTTACAGAAAAACAAAAGGCAAAAACAGCTGTAGGAACAACAAGCAGGTGTATTAGTTTCACGCCCATGGGGTAGAAAGGTGCGTTTTTGTTTTTCCATTTGGTGCACAAACGAACACCTGATTAAGTTTAGAACTTTCTCTACGTTTCTTGCTACGTCCGTGCGTTAGTGTTACGTGGCAGAATATTTTGCGCCTAAAATGAAGGCCGACACGGTTAAGTGAACATGTTTAGTTACAATGAAAGCACTCGATTTAATCTGCCAGGTGGGAGTGTAGACAGGAGTCGTTTGTATGTAGTCCAGTGGCAAAAGTTTAGGTCGTTAGCTGTGTAGTTTCCTGGTGGTAGAATGAGTTTTTTGAGTGAATAGTCGAGTTAAAGTCTGTTAAGTCTGGGTTTGTATTTTGGTATGAAAGTATTCTCTTTATTCATCCGTGCTTCATCTGTGCTATTCACTGAACATTGGTAGAATGGGAGAGCTGGAGTTTGGAGGACTCATTTCTTGCATATATGTCTATGTGTCCACTCAGTGGAATTTGTCCGGTACTGGAATCTCGTATTTGTTGTCGGTGAATGGTCATCCTATTTCTCAAAGTAAGCTTTATTCGAAAGTTGATAGCGTATATTAAATTCTTTGAAGAAGATGTACAGTGATTTTTTACCGTAAAAATCTGTCCTGATTTGAATTTGTATGTTGTGTCTTCAATAAGACTGAGGCATGCCCCGCAATTGGGGCGGTCACACCTTTTGACTGTTTGTGTAGGAATTTTGGAAGGTAATTTAGCACTTGTGAAGAATTTTTTGAGGGACTTTTATTGTCTTTTACTTTTGATTATTTTGTTATTGCGAATGCTTGTTTCATTCTTGGGTCTTGTTTTAGTAGTGGGATGTTCTGGTTGATCATATTCTAAACCTCTGTATTACTTGAGTTATGTGTTGTAATGAAGGGTAGATTATTGGATGTATCTGATGCGTTTTTCGTTGATTGTAACTAAACATGTTCACTCAACCGTGTCGGCCTTCATTTTAGGCGCAAAATATACTGCCAATTAACACTAACGCACGGACGTAGCAAGAAACGAACAGAAAGTCCTAAACATAATCAGGTGTTCTTTCTCTACATACACTTCACAAAAGAATTTCAGAGCATTGATTGCTTGCTGCTGTCATTTGAATTGTTCAGTCAACCGTTCGGCCTTAACTTACGACGTTAAACAATATCACTTGATACTAACATGCGGACGGAGCGGAGGACCTACAAAAGTTTCTACGACGAGTCATATGACTATCCTCTATCAATCAAAACCTATACAAATTTGGGTCATGAACTCCTTATAACAATAGGGCAAGCTTCAAATTCTGTTGCAACATAAGCCACGCCTTTCTATTTCAAATTATTGAAAATCACATTAAACTGTGAAACAAGTTAAATCATGCAATCATACGCATACACGAATTGTAACAAAACCCAGTTGTAAACAAGTTACTTTTATTCACTCAAAAGTGTATTTGAAAGAGAATAAATAATGCATGAGAAGAAAAGATAGCAAAAACCTGATATTACAGGATATAAAAGTTGTTCACCGAAAATAAGTACAATAAAAATGCAATAAAAATGTAATAAAATGAAAATAAATGACGAATATAATACAATACCATTTATGGTATTATATAAAGTTTGAAGAAATTTCAAATGTGCAAAAATATATGACAAGTTGATAAATTCATAGGAATATACAACTTTGTGAAAATAATAGCAACAAGCATCTTTGCATTCTGCAGAAACCCATTAGGTAGGTGTTGGTTGTCTGAATATTATGGGATGGTCAATAGTGCAAAAGGGGTTTATTAGTGTGAAGACATTTAAAGCAATTTAGGTGAACGATGCTAGATTTATTAATCCTTCTTTGGGTTCAATTATAAAATAAAGAGCGCTTAAACACGATGCATATTTCGTTATCGTTTAATGTGTTGGGTCGTCTGTGTAATTATTGTTTGTTCCTTCTCGAGCCATGCCTGGCTCATAAAGGCCGGTTTCCCGGTTTCAATGGCGTATAGGTTCTCCACCAGGACTGGAAGCCCGTCCGTCACACTTCTGTGGAATTAAATATTTAAATTCAAATCAATCAAGTTTGATTTTTAAACACATCAGATGTTTAAAAATATTGTGTAATAGATTCAAATTTGTCTGTTACTTAATTGATTGCTTGATCTATCTATCTATCTATCTATCTATCTATCTATCTATCTATCTATCTATCTATCTATCTATCTATCTATCTATCTATCTATCTATCTATCTATCTATCTATCGGTGCAGATGTCACAGATGTGGTTAAGAAGTTTGCATCCCAACCAGATATGGGTTCAAATTCAGTCTCACTTCATGACACTTTGGGAAAATCTCTTCTATTATAAACGTTGGCCAACCAAAGGTTTGTGAATGGATTTGATAGGTGGAAATTAATAGAAGCCTGTCATATACATACATACACACACACACACACACACACACACACACACACACACATATGATTGCTTCACTTTGACTGATGATAGCCGTCCTATCAACACACACACCACACCCCATCACACAGCACAATCCCTCCGTTGATGAACTCTCTGATGACATTTAAGACCAACTGCTGACTGACGGTTTTAAAACACAAGTTACAGATATTATTCAAGTTTCTTCTATATCTTTGCCTTTTGGAATTGGATTCTGAAAATTGCGATGCCTAGGAGGAAAAAAACGATGCAGCACGCTGGGGTTAGAAGGGCCTGTCGTAAAGGAACAATTGGAATTGAAACCAACAGCGAACATTCGATATTTATTATGTGTGATCGCATTCTGTTGTCAAAAACAGGATACGCGAATCATATGAAGTCACATGAAAATCGAAATGCCCAGACAGGGAATGAACTTGGACACCAACTGCCTCTTACGACTTGTGTCATACGTCACAAAACTTTGCCGGTTGCTTCTTTCGATAAAAAACCTCCGGGGTTACATCACTGAATTCGGCTCTTAAAGAAGGGCTCAAGAATAATCACCATGGGTTAAATTTTTTAAAAGAGTAGGTGTGGCTGCGTGGTTCATGGTTCCAGGTTCAGTCCCTCTGCATGGTAGGTTGGGGCAGGTGTCTTCTGCTTTGAGCCTTGAGCCGACCAAAGCCTTGTGAGTGGACTTGCTGTATGTTGACGGCCAGTCTGGAGGCTAGAAGGCAAGCAGTGAAAAACTTGCTTCATTCTGTCTTTCTCTCCCTTTACCTCTCTATTTGTTGGTTTCTCTATTTTCCCTTCTCAAAAAGATTAACAAAACCCTCTTACTTGCAATGACTGAAAGCAAGCAGAGAGAAACAATATTATCTTCTCGTTGGCCGTCTCTCTTTATTTGCCAATCCCCCCAGAAGAACAGGAAAGCAATTAAATCATTGCTTTGCTTTCTTTTCTCGCTTAAAAAACAGGAACTTTACCTAAGTAATATCAATTGTTTCACTTCATACTAAGAAATGAAAGGATGAGAAACACTAAAATATGATGATGATGATGATGATGATATATATATATATATAATGTATATATAAGTATCAGAGTGAAAAGTCTATGTATGCAACGCATGCGCTCCACGCCTTACTACTTTTTCAGGAAAAATCATTTTGGTGTAATATAAAATTAATTAACGAAAATTATCGATAACTAATTTTATATTATACAAAAGTGATTTGTCCTGAAAATATCGCAAGGTATGCAGTGCATATGTTGCATTTATCGACCCGTAGACCCTGATATATCTATCTATCTATCTATCTATCTATCTATCTATCTATCTATCTATCTATCTATCTATCTATCTATCTATCTATCTATCTATCTATCTATCTATTATCTATCTATAAAATGAAAAAAAAAAACGACAGAGAAATGTGTATCAGGAAAAATAGAAAGGTCTGACGTTTCGAGCCTGTGTTCCACAGAAAGGAATAAAGACAGGGAATAGACGAAAAGCGAGAAACAATACACAATGCTTCAAGCGAACTACAGTACTCTCCTATAACATATATATATATAACACAGGATGTGTGTCTGTGTTTGTCATTTTAAAACTCGAGATCCACCCAACTGATTTTGATGAAATTTTACACATGCATTACATAGGATCCATGGAGTGTCATGGGCCAAAATAGTTTCAACTTCTTGCCTAATGCGGGCCTAGGGGCAGATGGACCTCAATTTTAAAGCATTTCTGCAGCGTTAAGGCCTGTAACGTGAAGAGTATCCAGTCGCTTTCCTCCAAATTTGCAACAAACATTAATCAGGCTCCTCGAATTGTTGTTGACTAAAACATTTCAGACGCTCACTATGGGCCCCACAAAAATGCACATGAATCAGATTTGTGTATACTGCACCGAGTCTTATATTTTATTTTAGGCCATTTCCGACGATAAAATATTGACACTAATTATGAATTATAAGTGGCGTATAATATTTCATGAAAACCTTTTCGTCCAGTTTGGCAGAGGAAATAAAAAAAGAGCATTAAAATTTTTGTCGGCGCCCTGTTGATACTTCATCTCATCATCCTGCGCACCATTATCCGTTACAGCTGTTTCAATTAATACTCAGTAAATAGAAAGTAAATATTAAATTTATATGACCGGAGCACAATATCTTCATATATATATATATATATATATATATATATATATATATATATATATATATATATATATATATATGTGTGTGTGTGTGTGTGTGTGTGTGTGTGTGTGTATATAATAATAATAGGGAATATTATTCCAAACTTCAATTTTGAAAAATTCAATTTAGTAATGCTAAATCAAATT
>NC_043005.1:89989818-89997318 GCF_006345805.1 Octopus sinensis | reverse complement strand
ACAGGTTCTTTCTAACGGGGACCACATGAACTCCTTCAACATCTCTAATAGTGTCAAACAGGGCTGTATCCTCACCTCAGTGCTCTTCAAATTTTCCTTCAAACAGATCCTCTTCCACGCTGTGAAAATCCTCAACCAAGTGTGCACATCACGTACCAAACGGTGGCTCTGTGTCCGACCTCCACCGCCTCTCTGGCAAAACGAAGACCAAAGAAAAGCTTACCCTCGAAGCTCTCTTCGCGGACGACTGTGCCGTCATAGCCCACAAGGAAAACCACCTCCAGGTCTTCGTCAACTGCTTCGCCGAGACATACAATCACTTCAAACAGTTCTATACAAGTTTTATACAGCGCACAGTCATGGGCATCCACTGGCAGTACAGGGTCTCCAACCAAGAAGTCCTAGACAGAGCAGAGTCCACGACCACCGAGGCAATTCTGCTCATATCTCAGTTGTGTTGTACCAGCCACGTTGTCAGAATGAACGACCATCGCATCCCCAGACAACTGATGTATAGTGAGCTGAAGGAAGGTACAAGCTAATAATGAAGACTCAAGCTGAGGTATAAGGACACCCTAAAGGGGCAATCTAAAGTGGTGTGACATGGACTGCCAAGAAGAAGAAAAAAGCAGAGAGAGGGGACAGTGCATCTGTGGACTAGGAGCTGGGGTGTGTCTTTTCTGTATGTGGTCTAAGGGGTCTGTTTGTATTCTCTTCTGTCCATTAAAGATTTATAAAACCAGTGTCAGTCATTTAGTGACGTTAATTCCTCTCCAACAAATTAGTTGCCTTGTTTGTAATGTTGATGCAACCAATCAATTTGGAGCTCTATATCGGAATTATCCAAGACCGATTAGGCTACCAAGAGTTTGCCAAAGTACTTTCCACTAAAGCTTACTTGATTTTAATACAATTTAGTCAAATGAAAAGAGGCAGGCCTATAACCTTTGCAATCCCTTCTAAACTGACAAGAGATTCATCTGGTTGATATTCAGCCTGAACATCACCATTTGTTGTAACCTTCGAACAAAACAGTTTTCTAGTTTTGTAAACTAACGAAGCATTCAACAGTTGAGTAGTGCTCCTACTTGAATCCCTGTTTTAAGAAATAACTTGATGTGGGGTTTTTTACCTCTTCATGTGTCACTTGAGATCTGTTGAAGAAATATCTTTAGTTTGCTGTTTTTAATTCAATTCTCATTTTTATTTGGTATAAAGTCAGGTTTTTATTAATCGTCTCATTTTAAACCACAAACAAAATATAGATGTGTTCTTTATTGAAAGAAACCCTAATATGAACAGTATTTCTTTTAATTGAAATAATTCTCTCTTTACAGCAAGCAGTGATTGACAACGAACGACGGAAAAAGTTAGAATTTGCTGCTGCTGATGATGTCTTACCACCAACTCTGCAAAAGAAGAAGGAAAAGCGATAAAAAACAGTGTGTATCATTCTTATTATTATTATCACTATCATTATCATTATCATTATTATTATTATTATTATTATTATTATTATTATTATTATTATTATTATTATTATTATCTCTTTATCACAGGTTTTGTTGGAGTTCCTGGAGTCTTGCATGCATAGCAGGCTTGCTACCCGCAGCCCTGCAGGCTAGGGTACCATGCTATCTCTTGTTTTCAGCTATCTAATACTTTCCTGATTATTCTGGATGTGCTAAGGGGGCAAACCGTTTGTAACAGTTCTACTGTGCAGTCTATTCCAATTTCCTTTGTATTCCCTTTGATACCTTCTGATACTGCTTCCAAGGACCCAACAATAACTGACACTATCTCCGTATTCTTCATTTTCCATAGCCCTATCTTCACCTTCTTCATTTTCTATAGCCATTATCATTAATAATGGCAGAATCGATAGTATGCTGAACGAAATGCTTAGCGGTATTTCACCTGTTGCTACGTTCTGAGTTCAAATTCCGATGTGGTCAACTTTAGCTTTCATCCTTTCAGGTCGATCAATTAAGTACCAGTTGAGTACTGGGGGTCAATATACTCGACTAGTTCCCTCCCCCACAAATTTGTGCTTCCAGTTTAGAAGTTCATGCTGGTGTTATGCCTAGGGTGCCATATATTTCGTTTTGTACCTTGTGTTGTTCTAGAGAATGTTTAAGAAACCATAAGAAAATAATGTGTTTGTTTTCAAACTTGAGATTATAAGAAAGTATTTTGCGTAGGATATTGGCTGTTCCCACGAGCACTATCTTTTCAATTTCTGCCATTTTGGGGTTTCCTGGTATCTGAGCTAGGTAGCAATCAGCACCTTTTGCTATCATTCCCAGAACACCTATGACAACAGGTATTTGAGGTTCTACAATTTGCTAATTTCTATTTCAAGATCTTCATACTTGCTCAGTTTTTGGTAGGTCTTAACAGATACGTTTATATCGATTGAGACAGTCATATCAATGAAGAAGCATGATTTTTGTCTGAAGTCTTTCAATATGATGTTTTGCCTCTTTGCATTTAGCTTTCTGTCAGTATGAATGGTGAGTTGTGAAATGTGGCCATTTTCAAGCACTGCAGGTGGTTTGCGTTCCTAGCAGATTTTATCATGGGTCAAGTCCAAATTTTTGCAAAATATTATTATTGTTATTATTATTATTATTATTATTATTATTATTATTATTATTATTATTATTATTATTATTATTATTAATTTTTGGATTTGGTTTGCAAGATTCTTTATGTGCGTCGAAGCATATTTTGTTGTGTCTAGGGAGAGTCCTTCTCTTTCAGTGCCTTATTATATAATGCACTCACTGGTAGTTTCCACTCATTTATTTATCTTTCTTTCTATTAATAGGTAAATGAGTGGAAACTTTAACAGTGAGTGTGTTAAATAATAAGGCACTAAAAGAGAACGACTCCCCAGACACAACAAAGTATCATTATTATTATCATCATCATCACCATTAGTAGTAGCAGTAGTTAACCCAAACACAATTTCCTTTTCCCTCCTTCCATCTCTTTTCTCTCCTCATTCCTTTTAGTTGAAGAGCATAGGCTCGAAACATCGAACACTTCTTCCATTTTTCCTGAACATCAAACTAGTACACATTGTTTGTTGTTCCCTCACCTGTTGCTGTCTTGTGTCTTTGTTTAATTTTGAATCATAACAGTAGTTGTAGTAGTTGTTCGGGTGTGGGTATTGGTAGAACTTTTCAAGTGTTGGACTAAATGGTTTGTGGTATTTCTTCTGGCCCTTTGCATTCTGAGTTCAAATCTGACCGAGTTGACCTCGGTGGGATTCGTTTTAGGGAAATCTCAGCATACTAATTGCCTGGTCAAAGCAGTAAATGCATTGAGACGGGAGAAAAGCAGTCACTGTGGACCTTGCCTCTTTTCTGAAGTCTTCTTTTTCCCTGATGTAATATTAGTGTCTCAACATAGATTCAATGCTAACCACATACATGTGTACTGTTCATGCCTACAGATTTCAGTGCCTCTTCTTATTGTTTCTTTTTCTGGTTTTAATAATGGTTGAATGTCATCAATGGTAATAATAAAGTCTGAATATCTGCAAATGGTGGTTAGTGATGGAGTTTAGTTATTCTAAAATACTATTCTTCTTTGCCAACACTCCATCCATCCATCCCTCTATCCTATTGACATGGACGGACGCTAGTCAAATGGGCTCCACGTAAGTTGGCCACTTTTACATGTTTGAAACTCCTTGTTGTCAAATATTTTGTTTTAATCGTTGTGCAAGTTCATTCACTAAAAAACCTGAGAATTATTCACGTAGAATTCCGCCCCTGTATGGGCGAAATTACCAAAAACTTTCAAAACTTTCGTGGGTTCCTTTTAGCCATTTTTCATTTTGAAAATGGCAACTAGAAACCACGTAGCTAGCCCGCCAGTCATGCGGAACGGTAGCGAAACACTATTGCTACCACTAGCTGCTAAACCTCGTAGCTTGAACACCGCTGTCACCACCACCACCACCACCACCAACAACAACAACAACAAAACTAACGTCGCAAGACCATTCACCATCGCTGCGACCAAAGACATTAACTTAGATTTTCCCCCACTCCCTACACCACTTGTCGATGAAAAAAGGACGGAGAAAGGGATTTCAAAAACGAATACAGACGAAAACATGAATGCCAACATCACCACCATCACTACCAACAACAACAACAACGAAACCAGTACAAAGCCGCCTACCAAAGACAACACCGCCAACACCAACACCACTACCATGACTTCAACTGCTACAACTAACTCTTCTGCTGCTAACACCGCCAAAATTAAAACGAATTTCGCGGATGTGACAAAACAAAAACGAACAATCGTAAAATTCACCACACAGGAAATATACCTCACAAAAGCACTCTTCACCAAAGAAGGAGATAAATTGCATCTTCACATTCCACAACACATCGTGGAAAACACACAAAAAAAAACAAAAACAATAATCTACAAAGTCATCAACAAGAAAACAAGACGACCAGAAAATGCACCGCAGGAAAAAATTGAAAAATGCCTTCGTCCTGCATGGGACCCTAAGGAGTATATCAGTTAGGAAAATAAATTTGGTACAGTCCAAGTACGTTTCCTCAACGAAAATTTAGCAAAACGATTTTCCACATTGGAGCTGCATTCAGACGACTTGGTAATGATACCAATCTATTTAAACCAGAGAGTGACGAAAGTCCAAATAAAAAATGTACCACCTGAAGTCGAAATACAATGGTTAGTCTCTGCCATCTGCTTTGAAATGGCAGAGACAATGGCAGAGACAAACATCCTTGAAATCGCTGTTCTAGGACAGAAAGACTGGGTGGGAAAATCAATCCAATTCCTTCTTCAATTGGATGAAACAACAAGAGAAAATATACCCACCACTATAGAACTGCCAGGAGGCTACAAACTTTATGTAGTGGTAGAGGGCAGGCGACCACGTTGCTATTTGTGTGGAAGCGAAACACACTTGAAAAATACGTGCCCAACCACTGCACACCAAGAGCAACAACAACAACCACTACCACAACCAAAACACTCCGAGAAAAAAGCTCTACTACCCACACCACAATCAAGACAGAAGACGACAAGAGAAGCACACCAAGCTAATCCGTCAACAACCAAAAATTACTCAACACCTGAGAAAATACCAACACCACCAACAACAGCAAGAACCAAAGGAACAGAAAAACAAAGAAAATATACAAAAACTGATTCCCCATCCCTTATACCGCACTCACCACACATAAACACTCAACAACCAACAGCAACGAAAACAACAGCACAACCACATACACAGACATACATAGAAGCCTACAACATACCCGTACTCCGTACTGATTCCTCAGAAAATTCGTCGGAAGACGAAACCATTGAGGAATGGCAAATAGCTAGAAAAGGAAGGAAAATAAAGAGCAGAAACACAACCAAACCAAATGCAAACACAAACAAAGCAGGGGGAAATACATCTCCCGAAGACATTTCAAAACCCAACACAAACAACAGCCACACCAACACCACAAAAATATATACAGCAAACATGCTCACAGCTATAGACACCAAAAATAAAAATTTGATGGAATACATCAAATCAAAAACAAACATAACAGAAGATGACATAAAAACAAACAATTACCCATACACAACACCACCAGACCACATCAAAATATTGCACATCTCCAGAAGTCTGCACCACACACTCAAAGGCATTTTCCCCAGTGCGGTTGGTAAATGTCAAAAATATCTCACAAAGAAACTTTACTGGGATCTCCTCGAGGACAAACCAAAGGAAGAGAAAGCAAAAACTTTCGAGCAGTAAGTAACCCTCTGTTCTTTTCACTTGTATTCTAATTCATTAGGATTATGATCAAGATTGGTTGTGTAAATGCGCGTGGCTTGGGGTCCCCTTCGAAGCAAGGGTACCTCTTAAATGACATAAAGTCACACAAGTTAGAAATCATAGCCATAAGTGAGACCAGACTCCACAATCCGCTGGCCCTAAAGACCATGTTTGGCGGACAGTTCAACATTTATTTTCCCCCCTGTCTGCCAAGAATGGGCGGTAGTGACACCGCGGTACTTTTTCGCAAGTGTCTGGATCTCAAAGTAAAGGCAATTTTCGTAGACCCGGAGGGTAGACTGGTCGTCCTGGATGTCGACGGCAGCAATGGGTGCGCTTTTCGATTCGTATCAGTCTACGCACCGTCCTTAACAGGTCGGGCGGATTTCTTTCAACGTCTAGAAGTATTCTTGGGAACGTCTCGTCCTTTACTCTTAGTGGGGGATTGGAATGCTACCTTGGACACGCATGTAGACTACGTGGGCAGAGATAGGAATAGACGGGGATGCAAATGCCTCAGAGACCTGCTCAGACGCTTTCAACTGTCTGACAGGTTCCGACTAGACCACCCGAATGCGCCAACGTGGACATGGAGCAACCGCATCAGGTCGTCGAGATCGTATCTAGATAGGATACTGTGTAGGACAGTAGGTAGAGATAGCATAGGATGTCCACAATTCCACATAGTCAGCTACACGGATCACAAACTTGTGACATGTACGCTAGAGTTAGGTAAGACACTTAGGCAGGGTCCCGGATACTGGAAACTAAACGCGTCTTTCCAATCGAGACAGGTTTTCATAGACCGGATTAGCACACTAGTAAAGAGGGCTTTGACGGGAGCCATCATCAACAACAAATGGTGGTTTGCCCTCAAGAGAGCAGTAAAAGCAGAAGCGATTAGGTACAGCAATGCACTAGCCATAGATAGAAATAGAGTAGAGGGTGAACTAGTTAAGAAGCTAGAAGAGGCAATTAGAAGCGGCATCGCATCCGACGTTTTGGCGGCGAGGTTGGCCCTCGACCAACACTTCAACGCCAAACACGAAGGGTGTGCTGTAAGAGCTAGGATGCGTGCTCTAAGGAACGAAGGTGTTGGAGCCGCGAGAGAGGCACGGGTGGCAGATTGGATCAATCGAAAGCTTTCGATAGGTAGACCATCGATACTTGGAGGCTGTCCTCAGAGCGGCTGGCTTCGGTCCCGTCTTCCGCGGCTGGATAGCCGCTTTGTACAGAGGCATCCGTTCGGTAATTCGCGTAAATGGACATCTATCGAGACCTTTCGACATCGCACGTTCGGTCTGTCAGGGACGCCCCCTCTCGTCGCTTCTATACGTATTGACTCTCGAGCTACTATTGCGGAAGCTGGCAACTCGCGAGAACTGGGATGCGGGACGAGTGCGTCTGCATACGCGGACGACGTCACCGTCATAGTGTCTAGCCACGAGCACATCGAGCAGGTCGGCGAGACACTGAAAAACTACGAAGCGGTGACAGGAGCGAAAATCAACCGAGAAAAGTCAGTGGGCTTGCGACTAGGCACCTGGAGAAGCAAGCCCATGCCGTCCACCAGCGCCTCCGTTGTGGGACGCTGGACCGACGGTCCGGTCGAGTTGCTCGGGGTCTGGTTCGGTCCGGACCTCCAAATGGAGAAGAACTAGAACGAG
>NC_043005.1:89872318-89984818 GCF_006345805.1 Octopus sinensis | reverse complement strand
TGCATCGGGTCATGCCAGGTCCAGTTTTTAAAATTTAAACTCCAATTAAGCAAAATTTACAGAAAACTCACATTCTGGTGTGTATGTCAAATGCTTTTCCTAGTCTGGTTTACAGCACACGCAAACGCACACACACAGTGTGCAACGAATAAAGTGAAACTAATTCACTGTGAGTGTGTTGACAGGTAGACAATAGAATGCGATGGCGATGGCGATGTAATATTTGTTTCTGTCTATCACACTGATAGATACATGAGTAAAATGTATGGCAAGCTAAGAGATAAGAGTGAGTGAAAATGTTCTTGGAAGAGAGTAAATAGCGACAGAGTGATTTGAGGAAGACTAAACTGAAAGTATGAAACAGTGTTTATGTATAAACAGACGACACTTATATATAGTTATTAATAAATGTATGCATCCGTTTAACCCTTTCGTTACCAAACCGCCCGAATTTACCTATTCATATTTAAATGAGAATATCAGAGTAAATCTCTTTAGTACAATCGTGAAAACACGTATTATACTTCGTAAACACTTCAACTACAGTTTTGTACAAAAATCGAAGTGTAATTTTTATTCCGTGAATTATGGGAGATTTTTTTCCGAAATTTGTTCCTATTGTGTTTTCAAAATTTGTAATTCTGACAAAAAATGGATACGAATTTCATTATATCAAGCAGCGAGTCAGAATTCGAAGGATTTTCTACTGAAGACCTTCATAAATCTAACTCTATGACTGAAAAAAAAAGCATCTTTATATAAGAGTGAAGTTGTGTGTCTGTCTCCTACGATTTAGATTCGTAACTACTCCCACATTTTGCGGTGCAGTTTAACCAAAAGCGGGTATCTTATAGTCGTGATTCATATCGAGCCCTTCTGGGTATTAGCGTGCGTCTACGATGAGTCTACGATTTAAAAAAAATTTACCATCATATTTTTCCATTTTAAGGCATTTTTTTCGCTTTTATATAAGGGAAGTAACTCTCTAAAAATATCTACGATGTGTCAACGATTTAAAAAAAAAATTTACCTTAATTTTTTTTCAATTTTTAATGCATTTTTTTGCTATTTTTTGGCTATAACTCTCTAAAAATGCTTATATAGTTATTTCCCTTACAACCCGAGCAACGCCGGGCGATACTGCTAGTATGTATATATATGTATATATATATGTAAATATATATCTCTTATTATAAAAGGCAGATTTTATCTGCCTCCCTTTGGGAGTTATAGAAATCTACAATATAGGATTTCTTCAATTACAATTTACCTAGCATTTTTAAGAGTAGAATGCATCGCGTCATGCCAGGTCCAGTTTTTAAAATTTAAACTCCAATTAAGCAAAATTTACAGAAAACTCACATTCTGGTGTGTGTGTCAAATGCTTTTCTTAGTCTGGTTTACACCACACGCAAACGCACACACACAGTGTGCAACGAATAAAATGAAAGTAAATAGCGACAGAGTGATTTGAGGAAGACTAAACTGAAAGTATTTAAACCACTACTCAAAAAATAAAAAAACACAGCAAACAGAAACAAATAAATACATAACCATTTACTCCTCACACAATTTCTTCAATTAGAATTTACCTAAGATTTTTCAGAGTACTTCAGTGGGTGATGCCATAAAAAATTTCTTTCAGTTTTACCACCAATTAAGACAAAATTCGAGAAAACTCAATATTTTAACATATCACTCCGAAAGCATTGATGTACATGTGTGCGTGCGTGAGTGTGTGTGTGTCATTCCTCACACACACGCATACACATACATATGTGTGTGTGTCATTCCTCACACACACGCATACACATACATATACAACTACATACAACTACATACACATACAACTACATACAAACACGTGTGTGTTTGTTATTAGTAAAAAAGGCGCCAAAACTCAACTCACTTATCATTCCAACACATTTGCAAAGACACACGGACGGACAGAAAAGGTAAATTGGTTTTTATTTTACTCTGTATATATTTTATTATATAATATTATATATAGATATATGTATATATAATTGCAGTATGAAACAGTGTTTATGTATAAACAGACGACACTTATATATAGTTACCAAGCCGCCCGAATTTACCTATTCATATTTAAATGAGAATATCAGAGCAAATCTCTTTAGTACAATCGTGAAAACACGTATTATACTTCGTAAACACTTCAACTACAGTTTTGTACAAAAATCGAAGTGTAATTTTTATTCCGTGAATTATGGGAGATTTTTTTCCGAAATTTGTTCCTATTGTGTTTTCAAAATTTGTAATTCTGACAAAAAATGGATACGAATTTCATTATATCAAGCAGCGAGTCAGAATTCGAAGGATTTTCTACTGAAGACCTTCATAAATCTAACTCTATGACTGAAAAAAAAAGCATCTTTATATAAGAGTGAAGTTGTGTGTCTGTCTCCTACGATTTAGATTCGTAACTACTCCCACATTTTGCGGTGCAGTTTAACCAAAAGCGGGTATCTTATAGTCGTGATTCATATCGAGCCCTTCTGGGTATTAGCGTGCGTCTACGATGAGTCTACGATTTAAAAAAAAATTACCATCATATTTTTCCATTTTAATGCATTTTTTTCGCTTTTATATAAGGGAAGTAACTCTCTAAAAATATCTACGATGTGTCAACGATTTAAAAAAAATTTACCTTAATTTTTTTTCAATTTTTAATGCATTTTTTTGCTATATTTTGGCTATAACTCTCTAAAAATGCTTATATAGTTATTTCCCTTACAAACCCGAGCAACGCCGGGCGATACTGCTAGTGTATATATATATGTATATATATATACGTATATATATATATATATATATATATATATATATATATATATATATATATATATATATGTATGTATGTATGTATCTATATATATATAAACGCCAAAATGTGTGTGTGTGTGTGTGTGTGTATGTTTGTGCATGTCCTTTATACAAATCCACAATTTTTTAGTTAGAGGGCTCGCACTTTCTATGGTCATTCAAAACCATCCAAGGATGGTCGTGCACATCTTTACATTTCCCCAGTCACCCCGCAAAGCCATTAAAAAATCAATAGAAGTGACTTTTTTGTGAATCTTTCTATCCAAAACCCAATCAAAATGCCCGAAACGGGATACGCCAATTGAATTCCTGCTAGCTGTATGGGATTGGTCGGAGATTTGGACAGTACCCGCGTGTATGTGCGCACGCACGCAGCTGTATATGCATGCACCAGCTCTATGACCCGGCGTTGCCGGTCATAGTGCTAGTGTATAATAAATGACAAGTTTGTGTGTTTGTGAATTTGTTACTTTAACTCCTCCGAGACTATCCAACAGACCTTTATGAAACTTGACTCGTGTGTGTGTGTGTGTGAGTGTGTGTGTGTGTGTGGGGGGGGCTTATGCCCATACGGTCACATACGCACTAGGAATTTTGGAAAATTCGACTTGTAATCAGCATCATTTTCCAAAAAGTTGTAAAAGTTGGCATTTTTCGCACTACTCCACCGTGATATCAATTTAACCAAAAATGTGTCATGGCTAGAGACAGCTTATTAACGTAATCTATTTAGCATTTCTTATTTCTTCATTTTAGTGCGAATTGTTTTGATTTGCTAAAACTTATTATTTCAATTCGTTGTTTTAATTTCAGGTTTTGATTAGGTAAGAGCATTCTATTTCTCAAGCAAAATTTTTGAGAAATGTTGAAATTTGACGAAAAATGTTTCATGGTTATAAACAGACATCTTATTAACGGTCATTTATTACCAGGTACCTCAACTAGTATATATATATATATATATATATATATATATATATATATATATATATATATATATATATATATATATATATATATATATATATATATATACATATATCAAAATAAGCAACAAGGATATCCAGAGCTAATGCAGTACGATCGTTTCATGAAACTCCATTTAAATGAACAATGCAATCATTACATCAATTTAAAATGCACAGCAATCTTCAGCTGCACAAAGACATAGAATTTAATTAAATTAGAACAGATGAACACATTAGTATAATTATACGTAAAATCTCCAAGAAGTTAAGGAGATAGACAAAGAACATAATGTCTTACTCCAGTATTGAAGATTAATTTAATTAAATTCTATGTCTTTGTGTAGCTGCGGATTATTCTGCATTTTAAATTGATGTGATGATTGCATTGTTCAATTAAATACAGTCGTATGAAACAATCGTACTGCATTACCTCTGGATATCCTTATTACTTATTTTGATTTTTATCAAATTACTTTGAAGTTGTATGAATAATACCGTACAAAATTCTGGTGCCTCAACTTAAGTAGCATATTCATCTGAATCAAAACTCATTTACCATACCCAAAGTAAATATATATATATATATATATATATATATATATATATATATATATATATATATATATATATATATTTATTTATTATTTTTTTATTTATTTATCACATTATTGTCTGACAGCGCCCCGCGTCAGGTTCGTTCCGATTCGTCGTTTCGTTCCACCTCTTGGTTCCTGTTATTTTTATATTATTATTATATTCAAGACGCGGAATTCTATCCCTTTGCTTTACCCTCTCCACTCTCTCTCCCTCCCACTCCTCCTCTCTCTCTCTCAGCCGCGTGTCCCCCTCCTCCTTCCTTGTTCCTTACTGCTAGCCTATAAAATTTCTTTTACACGTTGCTCTTACTACTGAAAAGACTGCCTTCCACGCGCTGCAACAGTATCCTTCGTCTATGCCAGAAAAAAGGCTTTTTCGTTCGTCCTCTTGTGTGTTTGATTTCCTGTATCGTATTCTCTTTTTATTTTCTCGTTTTGTAATTATTTGTATTTTTTGTACATGTATTTTTATCTTTGCAGTCATTGTTACATCCTGTTCGTGTTCGTACTCATTTTGCCCCGCTGCTTGGAATTTTATTTTAATTCTCTCACAGGAAGGCCTAGTGGATTAGTGTTCTGTCTGTGCCTTCGAAACATGCTTGACTCTACTAGCGACAGCTGATGACGGGGTTTTTTTCCTTGTGTAGCACGTCCTGTAACTGTTTTTTTCGTTTTCTTGTTTTTTGTTTTTTGTTTTTCCCGTTTCCACGTCTTATTGTGGTGTCTTGTACTCACGTATAATTATTTATATATGCATGTATATATACATGTAGATGTAGGTACGTACATATATGTTTGTATGTATGCATATATTTTTTATTTATCACATATATATATATATATATATACATATACATATACATATATATGTATATGTATATATATATATATATATATATATATATACATATATATATATATATATATATATATATATATATATATACATATACATATACATGCACATATATATATATATATATTCATACATGTATACATATACATATATATATGTATATATTTGTATCAGCATATATATGTATGTATATTTATACATACATAAATACACATACACACACACACATATATATATATATATACATAATTTCTTTGTTCATAATGATGATGATGGTGATGATAATTATTATGCAGCTGATGGTGATGGTTATGATGATGATAATGATGATAACGATGATGATGATGATGATGATGATGATGATGATGATGATGATGATGATGATGATGGTAATGATGTGGCAAATGATAATGATAGCGATGATAATTATATTGGTGATGTTTATGTTGATGACAATGATATTAATGATGATGATGATGAGAATCATGATGCTACTACTGACGGTGATGATGACGTTAATGATGTTTAAATCATTTAAGAGACACCTACGCGAACTCCAGTTTTCCAGATTTGGTCACATCATTGAAGTTGTCCATCATTTTCCTGTTGTTTGTTTCGGGTAACAACAATGAAAATAGCCCCGCGATTATGGAAAGTGCTCCCATAAGAACCATCGGCAGTATTTGACCAACCTTGCCAGGAACAAAATCTGACTAAGAGAAAAAAACAACAGGAAAAGAAACAGCAAATAAAATACATGTTTTGTTTATTTTGTTGTTGTTTGGCGCCAGATCATTACTGAACAAGCATACTCATGGTCAGCGGTGTTCCCACCATGACCATCCTGTTTTAATTTCAGCATATATGTGTGTGTGTGTATATATATATATATATATATATATATATATATATATATATATAAAACACATATATATGTATGTGTGTGTGTGCAAAAAATAGTGGGTGCGTTGCGTTACGTGAATAATGTTATCAGAAGTCAAACACTTATCGTAACAAATAAACGAATGGAAAAAAAGAAGCGGAAGATGAGGTTGAAAAACGTATACCAAATGCTTAGATGAATGGAGAAGAAACACAGAAAGTCACTAACTCCTCATCAGTTATCGACCAAGGGGTCGGGTGCAATTTTGTGCCATTATTGATAATATTTCTTCCACCCTGGAGGCAACCAGCAAGAGTACTTGATGGAAGTTTAACCAGAACATGACAAGACGAAATGGGACGGACAAATAAAGATGAAAAAGGGGATACGGAAATGGAAAAACGAAAATGGATAAAAGTAATTCGAGAGGAGACTGTTTGTGGACGGATGAGGGACAAAAAAGTGAGATAAATAAAGAGAATATGGCATTAAGGACAAATGAAGACAAAAAAAGTAATACATACACAACAACAAGCTAATACATATACAAACAATAATAATAATGCATATACAAGAAAAAGAAAGTCGGGGTCTAGCAGACAGACAAGTGTGGAATAACGCAAAGGAGAAATAAAAGATGTCCGACTGGACAAGAAAAAGGCAGAGTGAGTTTGTTTTATTGTTCCAAGTAGCACAATAACAACAGTTTCAAATTGTGGCACAAGGCCAGCAATTTCGAGTGAGTTGGGGTAGGTCAACTACATCAACCCCAATATCTAACTGGTACTTATTTTATCGATCCCGAAAGGATGAAAAGCAACGTTGACCTCAGTGGAATTTCAACTCTGAATGTAAAGACGGACGAAATGCTGCCAAGAATTTGTTCCAGTCTGTTAATGATTCTGCCATCTCACCACCTGAAGTAGCAGCTTAATAATGACAAAGTTATTCCACTAAATTCTTCGTTATTTCAAAATTAATTAAAACAAAGGCTGTGTATTTCAGGAATATGGTAAGAAAAGGCTTAGCTATTTTACTAAATTCTTTGAAACAAATACAGTGTATTTCATCCCAAATACGGTAAGAAAAGGTTTATAGCCACCGTGCCTGGTCTGATGGATAATATTTCCTTATTCGTATGTTGTTATGTAAATCCGTAGAAAGATAAGCCGAGCTCTGTCTCTTTACTAATTGTGCTGGTTCCACGATGGGTGGACTAACAAAAGGGGCGAACAACAAAACAAATAGCAAGTCTGAAAAAATCTAAATACTTACATAGTTGAGAATGTAAGGTGCCAAAGCCCCACCAATACGTGCAAAAGTGGCCACAACCCCCAATGCACCGTTTCTTATACAAGTTGGATATAATTCCAAAGTGTATAAATACACGATTGCAAAATTTGCAGAGATAAACAAACGGCCTAACATCGAACTGGCAGTTAACATCCATCGATGGGCTGAAAAAGAAAAAGATAAAAGACAGAATTCTTAAGTAAAAACAACAAATAAATCCTTTTCGGTATTTCACAGACATGTGGACCCTTAATATAATTCTCAGGTAAAATCAAAATGACAATGGCTGACTAAGCAGTACATAATTTCAATATGTGGGCTTCTCTACAGTTTTCACCTACCATGTCTCATTCACAAAGCACAGGCCCACACAAATTGTGGGTTGGTGCCCAGCATGCTGGAAGACCACTAGGAGTGAGTGACCCCTTAGCTTTTTTTGAAGCATGTCTTTAGAAATCTCCTTGAAACCCAGGCTATGTCTCCTTCAATAATTGGCAGAGACTTGGTCAGTGTATCCTCTGCGATGATCAACAATCAACAGCAAGATGAGCTGTTATGGATCCCACTATCCCAAAGTGTGTGACAGCATGTGACTAGGGACCACATGTGAACTTGTGTCCCCACTGAAACTCCTGTCAGAGCTTGCTCAATCCATCCCGGATGAATGCCACAAGCAAGTACAAGTAGGCAGGTAGAAAGTATGGGTTGAGCCAAGGTTATAGAAAATGACATTAATTGAACATGTTACACAGTGGGATTGAACCAGGAGCCATGGGGGTTGTGATGTAAGCTTCTTAACCATTTGATCATACGGAACATTACATCGAACCCAGTGCTTGACTGGTTCTTTAGTTTTTTGATCGTGAAAGAATGAAAGGCAAAAACGACCATGTCAGGATTTGAACCCAGAACACAAACCGGAAGAAATGCCACTAAGCCTTTTTGTCTGGTGCAGCAACGATTCTGTCCTACTAAAAGAGTTTGGATAAAATAATGGAAGCACTGGGTTAAATGGAAGTTTTATCATTTAATATGGAATTGGTCCGTGTTTGGCATTAATCACAGATTTAATATGTTGAGGAACTGACTTGTACAAGTCCTGGATGGTTGTTAAGGGAATTTTGATCCATTCTTCAAATAAAGCCTTCTTTAGGTCTTTCCACACCAATGGTGGAAGGAAACAGCTTCTCCCTTGTTACTCCAAAATGCATCATAAACGTTCAGTTATGTTTGGGTGGAATGATTGTAGGGGTGGTTTATTTCGTTTTTGTGCTCTTCTTACCAATTCTGAATAACATTAACCATGTGAATTGTCACATTACTGACCTGGAAGATTGCGCTCCCGCCAGGGAACAATATTTACCCCATTGTATGGATATGACCAGCAAAAATACTCCGATAATCCTTGGCATTAAATCTGCCATGTCGTGCCAAGAGAATTTCATATTTTGGCTACCTAAATAATCACAGAGCCACTTTCATTCTTCACACTGGGACTAAGCAGTCAGTGTTGAAGGCTTCTTTGCGCTGTCTCTAGATATAAACTCAATAAAAAACAATATTTCCAGAATTTCCAACTCCCATTTGTACCTCGCATCAATACAACAACAACAACAACACTAACTACATACTGGATTGTAATTAATGGAATAAGCAGATGCGATTCAAGAGGAAACAGGTGCGATTTACCCTACCTACCTACCTACCTACCTACCTACCTACATATATATATATATATATATATATATATCAGACGTAAACTAGATTTTAAAAATCCAGGTAGATATCAATAAAAAAACTCAGTTTTAACGAATTTGGTTAATTATATCCAACAATCAGATACCAATAAATGCAAATAGAATACACATTCCAGGTAATTCTTCAGGTACGACAAGTAGACTCAAATATCATTGAGAAGAATTTCAAGAAATTAGGAATGTATGATAAGAAAAATAAGACTGGAAAAAATCACATCTTCAGCTGGTCATCGCACTAACAGTTCCGACGATCGTTTCTGCTGTATCAGCATATTTAGAAAAATGAATATGATGTTTGTTCCTTCTCGAGCCATGCCTGGCTCATAAGGGCCAGTTTCCGGTTGCCTTAGCGTATAGATTCCCCACCTGGACGGGACGCCGGTCCGTCGCAGGTGAGCTGTAAGAGTGAGAGAAAATTGTGGCGAAAGATTCAGCAGAAGTTCACCATTACCTTCAGCCGGAGCCGCGTGGAGCTTAGGTGTTTCGCTCACAAACACTCACATCGCCCGGTCTGAGATTCGAACCCGCGATCCCTCGACCGTGAGTCCGCTGCTCTAACGTGTGCCTCCACTAAATGAATATGTCCGAAAATATGTCTTAATACAAGGCTATCAAGTCAGTCCAAAATGGGCTGAATTCAAGGTGAACTAAGAAAATATTTCTAGTAGACGAACACCTACAAAAAGAATGTTAAGAAGAAATATAAACAGAACGTAAAGAACCATTCTGGCGTAGAAGAATTTGTGAGAAGCAAAGTTAAAAAGACATTTAGGACAAGTTGATAGATTGAGAAGAGGGGAAACTACAGAACGAAAGCGTAAGAATAATGCTGGAAATAACATATAGAATAAGAGATAAATCGTATGATATGATATTGGAAGAATTGAAACAAAGAGTAGGAGCAATCAAAGCGAAACTGGAAAGATATGACAATAGAAAAAGACAGTTCGAGCAAAACAGATTGAAGCAGATCAGAAGAAACTGTTTCAGGAACAAGATGGGAAAATACACGTAACAATGATACTAGATGCAGAGGAAAGCAGGGCATTCTGCAGAAGGATCTGGAACCAACCTGTAGAGAATAATGATGAAGTGGAGTGGCTATATGAAATCCAAGATAGATTATGAAATATAGAAGGCCAAGAAGACAAAAAATAATTACAGAAATGATAAAAAGGCAGTTAAGAAAATATCCAAATTAGAAGAGACCAGGACTGGATGGGGTCCAAGGTTATTGGATGAAGCTGAGAGGGCTCCATGAAAAGATAGAGTAATACAGTTAGATGAGTGGTTGCAGGAAGGCACAGTACCCAGCTGGATGACAAAGGGAAAGACATTGTTATGTGCCAAGGATCCTGAAAAGAGAAATGCTGCATCCAACTTTCAACCAATAACATTTATTTCGCTAATGTAGAAACCAATGTGAGGTATTTTGTCTGGTGAACTGTAGAGATACTTGGAAAGAAGTGGGCTGCTGCCTATTGAACGGGAAGGGTGCCAAAAGAGGGGCTGGGGAACGAAGGATCAGCTCTTAATTGATAAGGAACTGCAAGAGAAGACACACCAACCTGAGCATGGGTTGACTATCGTAAAACTTACAATATGATACAACACTCCTGGATAATAAGAACAATGGAAATGTATGGAGTAGCAGAAAACATGAGAAGCCTTACACGGAATAGCATGAAATGTTGGTAAACGGAATTGACAGCGGGGAATCAAGCATTAGGAGAGGTGAAAATCAAGAGAGGAATCTTCCAGGGGGACAGTGTCCCACCACTGATCTTCATGCTGGGAATGATCCCCTTGAGTGAAATACTACAGAAAACAAAGTTGGGGTATGATTTGGGAAGTGGCAAGAGAAAACTGAACCACTTGCTATTCATGGACGACCTGAAGCTATTCACAAAAAAACTGAGGCTGCACTGGACAGCCTAGCCCAGTCTGTGCGGATTTTCTCTAATGATATTAACATAGGGTTTGGACTCTCAAAATGTGTTACAATGGGGATGAGACGAGGAAAGCTTGCCAGGACAGAAGCTATATGGTTGCCAAGTGGTGAAATGATGAAGGCAATTCAACTTCAGTCCAGATATAAATACCTGGGAGTACTTGAGGCAGATGGAATCAAACACCACAAGATGAAGGAAAAAACAAAAAGAGTGTACCTGCGGAGAGTGAGAAAAATACTGTCCTCAAAGCTGAATGCCAGACATATAATTTCGGCAACAAACTCGCGCGCAATCGCAGTAGGTCGGTATGGTGCTGGGATCCTGAAGTGGACAGAGAAGGAGCTAAAGGAGATGGACAGGAAACTCCTGACGATGCATTGAACCTATCATCCACGTTCAGACACTGATCGCCATTACATGAAGAGAGCAAATGGAGGAAGGGAACAGGTAAGTGTGGAAGATCTGCGTGTGTATCGAACTCAAGTGTTTAATGAGATACCTAGCCCAAAGTAACACTCTGAAATACAACCTTCTTAAATACGTAATACTCCGGATATGGAAAATGAAGGTGAAGATAGTGCGGATTTTTGTTGGATTCCTGGGGACAGAATCAGAAGATGTCAAGTGGAATGTAAAGGAAATTGGAATAGAGTGCTCAGTAGAACTGCTACAGAAGGTTTGCCTCCTTGGCTAGGCCAGAATAATCAAGAAACTATTAAATGAAATTAACGTAGGTAGCAAGCAAGCCCGTTACGCATACAAGTCTCCAGGAGCTCCAGCAAGACCTGTGCTAAAGAGTAGTAGTAGAAGTAGTAGTAGTAGTAGTAGTAGTAGTAGTAGTAGTAGTAGTAGTAGTAGTAGTAGTAGTAGTAGTAAGGATAATAACATTCTGCTTAATACCACAGATTTGCTTGTTGGTTGTTTGACCTTAACCAGTTGAGCATGTCCCATGGTGGCTGGCTATATGTGCATCTCTGATCATGAGCAGAAGTAGTGGGGGAGCATCATAGCCATGTTTGAGGGGAATTCTTTGGGGTTTGAATAATTCACCTCTAGAAATATGAGTGTTTCGATCAACATCCTTAAACAAACCTTATTCAGGGACCTTTTGAGCGGGATGGGCTACTTAACCTGAAGAAAATTCTAACTGGGCCCCACCTGCGAGATCATGCGCTGTTTATCTTGATATGAAATCACCATGTCGCGCGCATACAGTTGTAATGATTGTGCCTGGTGTACCGTTATCAGACGGGTAGTCATGATGGGTATACTGGGCTTCGTATATTTTACCCCATTGTCACTTTGATGGCAAGCACTGCTCTCTCACTTAATAATAATACTAATGATAATAATAATAATAACAGTAATAATAATAATAGTAGTAGTAGTAGTAGTAGTAGTAGTAGTAGTAGTAGTAGTAGTAGTAGTAGTAGCAGCAGCAGCAGTAGCAGCAGCAGCAGCAGCAGCAACAGCAGCAGCAGTAGTAGTAGTAGTAGTAGTAGTAGTAGTAGTAGTAGTAGTAGTAGTAGTAATATTAACAAAAAGAACAAGAACAACAACAATAATAATGATTTGTTTACCTTTTGTGCCATAGAGGACGGGAAATATTCCAGCGATACAAGCGACTCCGGCCAAAACCATGACGCTAGAATGCATCTTTTTTCTTCCAACACGATTTAACAGAATGAGGCACAGAATGTAGGCCGGAAACTCGAGAACCGAATTCAAAAAAAAATTCATATAGAAATTGCCATACAATTTGCCAACATTAAGAGTAAGGCCGTAATATACCAAGCTCACAATCGCCCTATAGAAAAGAATTGAAACATTTTATATAATGTACAAAAATGCACAAAAATTGCTGATCAAACCCTGGTTAGATGGTTGCGTAATTTCTTAGAGAGAATTATGATATTTTGAACGCTGAGACCACCAGCAAGTAAAGTTATACAACTAATTGTCTAATATAGACAACTAAGACAACTCAACAACCGAGACAGAGTTAGCCAATGAGAGCCAATTGATGGGGGCAACTTTAGTGTGTTGGATAAATGGTGAGTAGATGGTTTGTATGCATATGTGACCTTTTTTAGTTTATGTGTGTATAGAGTGTTTATGTTTATGGAGTAGAAAAAAGCAGAATTCACTGATTTATCTGTAGTCTCTGACTCTTGTTAGCCTTCGGTAATTCTTAGTGAAATAGTTTTCTAAATTTGATGAAGGGCCCTGCCTAAATCCTCATATCCTTCCTCTTCCTCACAGCAAAGAAATACCTAAAAAGGTTTGTCAGTTTGCCTCATGGTCCCAGCAAACAAAGTAGAAAAGGTGTTGCCCCAGATGCACTGGAACAGCCACTCTGACCTCACACTTGCGGATAGCTGTATCCACCCTGATAGCGGTGAGCAGGGATGTGGTTGCGGGGCCGAGAATGCCGGAAGTCCCCACTGACGCAGGCTTGACCACAAACCTGTCAGAGAATTCTTTAATTATCTACATTTAGGGACATCAGACAGCTTGTTCAGATTTAACCCATTCGTTACCATGTTTCTGTTTAAAAATGTTAGTTTTGTTTCAATTAGTTTTGAAAATAATGAAGAATTTAATAAAATGAGTTGCCCATAATTAAGCTGGTATTTGGAACACAAATTAACAGGAAATTTTATGGGAAAATTTCAAATTAGATCAAACAGGAAGTCTGCATGATACAACAAGGGACATTCTGATGTGGATTGACCCTTAATTTACCATTTTTATGTACGAAGACCAAAAAGAAATCGTGTGAAGCAGAATTTATTTTAACGAGATACCTATTGAAATCAGCTGAGGAGACACATCTACACCGTTGGATATACCTAAACCAAATGTTCGGAATCCCAGCCAAGTGGGACCAATGTTAGATGGGTCGAAACAACTGTAATGGTCAATATACACTCTCGTATCTTCCATATTCCATTTCTTTCATTAATGTGATATTAATATGTATGTATGTATGTATGTATGTATGTATGTATGTATGTATGTATGTATGTATGTATCTATCTATCTATCTATCTATCTATCTATCTATCTCTCTATCTCTCTCTCTCCCCTCTCTCTCTCTCTCTCTCTATATATATATATATATATATATATATATATATAAATATATATATATGTGTGTGTGTGTGTAGGTATATAGTTATGTGTGTATGTGTCTTTGTGTATGTATTTATGTATTTGTACCCACCACCACCACCACTACCACCATCACCACCACTTGACGACCAGTGTTGGTTTGTTTATTGTCCCCATAACTTAATGGTTTAAAAGAAACCAATAGAATAAGCACCAGGCATAAAAAATTCTGGGGTCAATTAGTTCTAGTAAAAGTCTTTCAAGGCGGCGCCCCAAAATGACCGCAGTCGAATGACTGAAACAAGTAAACGATAAAAGATAAAGAATACACAGAAAATAGTAACTGTAATATCACTTACCAGTTTAGCATCAAAATTAGGGTCCGTTTTAGAAGCTGAGGAATGGTAAACATTTTCCAGATTTCTACTTTTTTATTGTTCGATGAGGAAATGTTGACGATTTCTGTTTGAGGCAAAACTGTTTTATTCAGTTTGGCGATGTTGCTAAGAATTATGTTGGCATCTTTTGTTCTCTTTTTATTGAGGAGCCATCGGGGAGACTCGTCTAGGAAACTTGCAAATAGAAAACGGAAAATACAACCACATATTCACATATATAAACACACACTCATACATACATGCATACATACATACATACATACATACATACATACAAACATAAAGATATTGGTAGATCGATAGATTGGTAGATAGGGAGATTTATAGACATTTGTTGAAGGTGCCATACAGTGAGACTGAACCCAGAACCATGCGGCTGGGAAGCTAACTTCTTACCACACAGCCACACCTGTTAAAAATCAAGTGAAGTCTATATTTAAAGCATCCTAAAGTCCATATAACAACGAATTCTTTCCCTGCAAAATTGGATTCAGACGGAGGTATAGGTGTTAGATCAGAGGTTTGCTTCCCCTAGAGAGTTATCTAAACAAAGACTAAGGGTTCCTCACCCCCAACTGCCCTTTGATGATTTTATGTTTCTCATCCTGGAGGGTGTCCGACATAAACCTCCACCCGCCTTCCTAAGCAAGCTTGTTAGGGTTGCAAGTTTAGCTGCCACTAGCCCACCTATGTGGTGGATTGTACACACATGCACACACAGAAGTATACACACACACACCTATCCACTCATCTACCCAGACATTCATCCATACATATGTTCATATATAAATCCATGCACCCAAACATTCATATACTCATACGTACATACATGCAAATATTAGTACATACGCCCAGCCACACCTACATGCAGACATGCATTAATACACACACACACCCATTGATGCATTGATGATAAGCCGTATATACACACACACATCCATCCATCCAGTCAGCCTGCCAACCAGCCAGCCAGCCAGCCACCCTTGCATACATGTATACCTACCAGATATAGACGATGGCGAACACCAGTGACGGGATTGATATTATGATCATCAAAGTCCTCCAGGTCCTCACAAAGTAAGTCAGCAGAGACAAGATTAGTAGTCCGATGGTAAATAGCATGTGGGAGGCCACGTTAAATTTCATTCTACTGCCCACCGAAGAGACTTCAGCAGCTGGAATTTGAAACAATGATGACGAGGAAAAATGACAGTAATTACGAAGACGATTATATAAAAAGGGAATTCATAATACACACGCGCGTGCGCATATATATGTACATTTAAATATAAGTTCAGGAGATACAAGGAACATGTCTATGCAAAAATGTAATATATAAATGTACAGTGACAAATGATAAACAACAAGCTAGGGTATATATAGGAAGTACCAAAGACTTCAAAAACAAGATATAGAATACACGTAAATTCCTTTAATATATTAAAAGGTAGGAACTCTATGGCACTAGAAAGCTATATACACAATTTAAAATTGCAAAACATTAATTATTGTCTTGGTCGATCATAGATGAAGCACCGCCATACAATACCATTATCGACAGATGTAGACTGTGTATAAAAGAATCGTACATAATCCTTCACACTTTTAATTCTAATGTTTTAAAGAGTTCTCTGAAGATATTTATTCGTGTAACCATAGATATTATCCAACTTTTAAGAGTAAATTTAAATTCGAACTCGCATACTAACATTTTCTATAGTACAACAATTTATTGCCACTTGGTTATAATTTTAAAAAATATAAAATAAAAACCTCCCACTAACCCTCTTAATAATTTCCATAATACATACGTTTTTTATATATGAATGTTAAATATATACATACATAAATATAATGGTGTATAGATAAAAAAATAGATGAGTTTAATAGAATATATAAAGACATTCCATTTAAAAATCATGGAAAGCCGGGGGCAATACATGTTTAAGAATAGTTTTTGGTACCATACTTAAATGAAAAGAAGTCTTCCTACGATCGTTTCAAGGGTTCATTCCGAGAGTATATATGAATCTTACGATTCATTTCGAAGGAATGCCCCCATCATCAGGAAAAAGAGAAGAGTAATGCTTGCGCCAGAAATGTGTTTGTTTTGGAAGTATTAATTAATACTGCCAAAACAAACACATGGGGGCATTCCTTCGAAATGAATCGTAAGATTCATATATACTCTCGGAATGAACCTTTGAAACGATCGTAGGAAGACTTCTTTTCATTTAAGTATGGTACCAAAAACTATTTTTAAACATCTATTGCCCCCGGCATTCCATGATTTTTAAATGAAATGTCTTTATATATTCTATTAAACTCATCTATATTTTTATCTATACACCATTATATTTATGTATGTATATATTTATTTGTCCTTGCATATTTTTAACATTCAAATATATTTTTATATTCCTATGACTATATTTTGAATGTATTAATATATGTTGTAAAACAATTCTTGTTATTCAATCCGTATATGTATACACCAATCGTAGTCTACCTGAGCCGAACTTCTTCCTTGAATCTTCTGAACATATCTAGCGTCTCTGGTTTGGCTCGAACATTTGCATGCTTTCTGTGATTTTCTAAAGAAAATTTATAATTGTATCTCTCTCTCTCTCCCCACTCTCTCTCTCTCTCTCTCTCTCTCTCTATGAATGTATGTATGTATTAAGAAGAAAAAAGGAGTGAAAAATTCCAGGTAGATGTCAATAAATCACTCATCTTTATAGGGAATATTTATCTAGCGCAGCAAAGAATTTTTATGGAATATTGGTAGCTATAGCATATGTGAAAGGTGCATTATGCCATATAATATTCCTAGATTTATTCTTTTTATTATTTATATATACGCTTCTTTTTGTATTAACATTATTAATATTTTATTTTTCTCATCTAAGTGATGAATCTAAGTCTATGTTATTTGGCTCAGATGGGAAAAGGTACGTTCGTCGAAAAGCAGGTGAAAAATTGTCACCTAAATGCCTTAAGACTAGTGTTAAATCCGGTGGAGGAAGTGTCATGGTTTGGGGGATGATATATGGAGATGGTGTGGGCCCTTTGGTGCGATTACATGGAAAGGTAAATGCAGGAGTTTATAAACAACTTGTAAAAGATCATGTCTTGCCTGTGCTGAGAAATTCAACTAAGCGACCACCCATATTCATGCAGGACAATGCCCCATGTCACAAGGCTAAGGTGGTCATGAACTTCGTCAAGGCTGAAAAGGTAATTGTTATGGATTTGCCTGCTCAAAGCCCAGATCTCAATCCTATTGAAAATGTGTGGAATATTCTAGGAGAACGTTCGAAAGCCAGAAATCCTAAAACAACCGAGCAATTATGGAATGCCCTTCAGGAAGAATGGAATAAGATCACCCAGCAAGAAATTGAAAATTTAATTTCCTCATGCAGTCGAAGATGTCAAAGTGTGATAAATAATTCCAGTATTCTCGACAGAGAGCAAATTCACTGAACACAAACACATTTATGCAGGAGAGAAACACTATCATTGTGATGTCTGTGGTAAATCATTCTCTCACAGAAGTGCCTTAACAGACGGACACATACAGGAGAGAAGCCATATCATTGTAATATCTGTGGTGAATCCTTTTCTCAAGTTGGTAATTTGAAAAGAATTTGTATTACTGTATTTCTCTGTGAAACTTATTGAATATTGGAATTTGTATGAACATTTGATCGTTTAAGCATGTTTCCCGAAATTTCCCTCGTATCATCAATTTCTCCTAAAATGTTTTTAGTTTCTTTGAAACTGGTCTGGTATTTGTTTTTAGTTTCTTTGAAACTGGTCTGGTATTTTAATAAAACTACATGTCTTAAGTCTCAGGTTCACTTTCAACCCCCCAAAACCAACTCCCCTATATTCTTTCCTGTGTGGGAATACACTTCTTTTTCCAACACACACACACACACATCCATATATATATATATATATATATATATATATATATATATATATATATATATATATATATATATTTTAGAGATAGAAGTTCTCATGCAATTCATCAAATCCTAATATACATCACACCATATCATAGAATTTTATTTTAATACTTACTTTTTCAGTTCCAAATTTCTTTTCTATTCGTGTTTCATGAGGTGTGTTTAACGTTCCCTAGACCCTCAGTCTTTTTGAGAGACATGTCTTAACAGCAACCCCAATCATCAGGACTCTTCATAACTTTTTAATAATTCAATAACTATTCCTATATTTTAATGTTTTATCAGTTACGAATGTAACTAAAAAATATGCGGCTGTGCAGATAAATTCGCCGAACCTTGCCGTGCAAGCCATAATTTAATTAATTAAGAATTAAAAATTTACAAAACTAAATTCAAACGTGACTTATGCCTATAAACATACATATAAATTAATAATATGTAGGAATGAAGAAAATTATAATATAATAATGAAAAGAATATATAATATAGTGATGATAAAATAAACAGTGACAAAGAAATATATATTCGAATAAAAACTATAGATATAAGTGGGGATCTTTTCCTTTTGAACGGCACATGTCAACACAATTTCTAGTTAACTAAACACTTTAAAACTTCGTATTCTGGTAGAATGTGTCAAAATAAAACATTTTTTCTCTTGGCTTTCTTGATAAAATTGTAACTCGTTTGTTTAACGTAGTTTCATTTTTCGAATTTTAACCAATGAATCGCCTCTTATTGAGCTAAAATCATTTGCTGCGTCTAAAACTGAGACAACATCCTGTCACTAACCCTAACCCTAATTTTTTTTTCTTAATTGTTACGCGTGTAAAAAAAAAACGGAAGGCTAAAACGAAAGCAATGGAAAATAATTTAAACAATTAACAAACAAAATAATTCTATAATTTTATACACACGCTTTCCGTACGTATACGGAAAGCGTGTGTATAAAATTGGGCCCACGGAGGTAAAGTGGCTGAGCTCCTTTCGAGCGTTGGGCCTCAAGGAGGCAAAGTGGCCGAGTTCTTTTCGAGTGTTGGGAGTCACGGAGGCAATGACCGAGATTTTTGTTATTATGCCATGCTTGAGAAGACGCATCAAGCCGAGCAAAATCGCAGTCGTGGAAGATACTGATGTCACACAAATGGCACCCGTGCCAGTGCACGTAAAACACCCATTACACTCCCGGAGGTTGGCGTTAGGAAGGGTATCCAACTGTAGAAAACCATGCCAAAGTGTAGAAAATCAGACTGGAGCCTGGCACAGCCTCCCAGCGTGCCAGCCCAATCAAACTATCCAACCCATGCCAGCATGGACAACAAACATGATGATGATAATGATGATGATGATATGTATGCATGCCACCATGAATATGTGTGCATACGAGGTGGTATGAAAATCTTCCAAGACTATTTATGTTTAATAAAAAAATAACTTATTTATCTAAGTTTTAAACATCATCTTTTTCGAAATAGCCACCTTACGCAACAATTCACCCATCCCAGTGTTCCTGCCAGTTTTGGTATCCAGCCTGGAAGTAATTTTCTGTAAACATGTCGAGGACCTTCTGCCTTTCTCTCTTGATCTTGACAATGGTGTCGAAATGGCAACCTTTGAGCTGCATTTTCATCTTGTGGGAAGAAACGGAAGTGCGCAGGTGCAAGATCTGGCAAATATGGCGGTTGTGGAAGCGATACGATGTTGCTTTGGCGTGAAACTCACAGGTGAGAAGAGCTTGGTGACAGGGGGCACTGTCGTCTTTATGAATTTTAATTCTTTGTTCTCCACAAATCCGATCGCTTTCGCCGAATGTCCTCCCTCAAACGCTTCAAAACCTCGTTCGTTGCCATCCGTCCATCCACAGACACAAGCTGATCAATGCTCTCCACATTTCCGGTAGGTGACGCTCCTGGCAGGTCTTCCTGATCGTTCATCCTCTCCCAGGGACGTTCTTCCGCTTTTGAAGCATCTGTGCCACTTGAAACTTTGCGTACGACCCATTGCCTCATCACCGTAAGATTCCTGAAGCATGCTCAATGTCTCTGTAGGAGACTTGCCAAGTTTGAAAAATTTCATGGTTCTTTGTTCCAACTTCCTGTCCTTGATCCCAAGAACACAAATTTTACAACTTGCGAACACAGGAATGTCATGAGATAAACATTTCTTGCGTAATGAGATAAACAAAGTTGTTGATATGATTAAAACATCTGAAAGGGCTCCTTCTAATCGATGAGAACAGACAAAGAATAAACGACAGAACATAATTGAACTTGCATTCAAATTTAAAAGTGGAAATTTATGGTGTTTTATTGTTGTTTGCTTACCAAAGACAACTGAGGGAACGTAGGATCCAGAACCACCAACAGCGGTGAGAAAACGTAACACATATATGGCATAAATATTGGAGATGAAGGCCATTGCTACTCCGGTTGACCCTTGCAAGAATAAACACACAATTATCACTTTCTTGCGACCAAATCTGAAAAAAATTGAAGAGACAAACTTAAATTTCATTTGATTAAACACACACACACACACACACACACACACACACACACACTCACACACACACACATGCACACACACGCACACACACGAGGTGTGCTCAAAAGGTATCCGAATTTAATGTTTTCTCCTCCAAATCTAATGTCACGTGGGCAAAATCCTTTGGAAGGGGGTGGGTGACACTGCCCTTCCTGCGCCTGTATGTTGCATCAGTTCTCGGCTGTTATGCCTAAAGTACAGATATGCAGTTCTCATTTGGATTTTCATGTTTGGCCAAAAGCTTGGTGGTACTCAAGCTCAAACCATCCAGAGAATTCAACAAACCATTGGCGATATGATACCATGGACAAAATTCAGATTAAGGAGTGGTATAACTGCTCCAAACATGGCTTCTACTGAGTGGTGGGTGAATCATGTTCAGGCAGGTGATCCACAAGCGGAAACGAGGTGACTGAGAAGATTCGGTGAATAGTTATTTAAGGACATCATGTAACAATCCAGGAAATTACTTATGAAAGAAGTTATCCATGAATTCCATAGAATCTTTAAATCATCAGATCTTTTGTCCCCCATTTTCCCTTTTGTGTAATTACTTTGGTGAAGAGTTCTTTTATATTATTTGCTTATATTTTCATATATTTTTTGTATTAGTTTTACTTCACCACTTGTTATTTCTTCTTGTTATTTTGCTTAAATTAAGGATGGGAAATTCCTGAACTTAATTGATATGAGGATATCCAAATGCGATGAACATTTTTTTCTATAATAATAGCAACACAATATATCTTCACTTTGATATTTACTTCTATGGCCCAAATCCATGTAATTTCGTCCAATTCTGGCCTTAAGTACATTGTATATGTAAAGAGTGGACTTTATTGTGTATATTTAAAGTTCTACAGTTGATGTTCCGCTAATCTGATTACCTAGCTTTCTTTATTTGCTTTAATTTGTGAAGAAACGGTTGTACTCTTTATTAATGTGTCTTTTACTTGTTTCAGTCTTTCGATTGTGGCCATGCTGGGGCACTGCCTTGAGGAATGTCTAGTCAAATGAAACGATCCCAGTACTTTTTTCTCAAGCCTTGTACCAATCTTATGGTATGTAGAAATTTATAAACGTTTATGTATTTCTCAGCCAGAATTTACCATCTACCTACTGTGTGGACGCGTCCTTCTTCGCTGTTGGAGTCTTTGTATACCAACGTCGTGAGTTATTGAAGCACAACTACTAGGTAAGACATTTTTTTTTGGGGGGGGGGATCCAGTGGGGCTTTGTTGCTCATGCTTATTTATTTTTGTCAAGCAAGAAATCTTCAATGAGTCCCACGCATTTGTCTGCCTGTTGTTGTGTCTGGAGTCTCACTTAGCGGTGAGAAGTGTGTTTTGGGGGCTTATCCCTCCGAGAATTGTGTTATTTTTTTGTGACTGTTTTGTGCCCTTGCCAGGAGGATTACCAAGTTGGCCAGGAGTACCAGGGCAGCTAGAAGAATTTGCTGTGTTTTTTTAACTGTTTCTCGTCTTCTTCCTTCCTTCCTGTATTTTTTTTTAACTTTGTTTTTTGTAGACTTTTTTTCAAAAAAGAAACACTGCAAAGAAGATAAATAACACAGTGCTGGAGTGGGAAATTGTCCCGCCCAAACAGTGGATGAAAGACTTTGAAGAGAGGATGGTGGTGCTGCGAACGTACTCCAAGTTGTTCGACGCCATCGCCCTCTTTCAAAAGAGTGAAATCGAGAAAGAGTTGGCAGAATATTTACCAACTATTAAATTCATCTCCAGGGGTGTGAAAGTTTTTCCTGCGGCTGATTGGGTTGAGTCAAAAGCTGTTTTGACCCTTTGGACCCAATCAGCCAATCTGGTTTTCCCAGACTTTTTGAAAATAGCCGGGTGCAGGTACCCGGTGATTCTTGAGGGTCGCTCCCCACCAGGTGTTATCGGTGCCTGGAGCCTGGCCATATAAAGAAAAACTGTCCCCAGGAACAAAATAGGGTCCTGGAGCAGTTGGTTGAGATCTCTGTAGAAGAGGGAATGAAGTCGGCCGAGGAGGCGAAGGACTCCTCAAAGATGGGCCGCAAGAGGAAGAAGGTGAGCTACAATGGGCGCTCACCGAAGGCTCCTAGGGATGTGGAAAGGGAGGCGAATCTCCCGGTCACGGAGGAGACGCACCCTCCTTCAGTTGAAAAGAAAAAAAAAGAGGAAGAAGAAGAGAAACGGGACATTGCCGACAGACGGTGACATAGTACCGGAATGTCCCGGAACCTCGTCGGTAGGGGTTGTACCACCGGCAGGGGAAAAGACACTGCTGGCAGGGAATTGTGCTGCCAACGGTAGAATTGGATATCCCGCCTCCGGAGGAAGACGAATTATTGGTCTTCTTCTATAGAGGCGGAGAGGTAGAAAAGGTGGTGGAAAAATACCATAAGAGAGTACCTTTAGCCTGTACACAGGATCCCGAATGGCCTCCGCAGATAGCTGTGGAGGTCATAAGGTTGCCTGTGATGCGTAGGCTGAAGGGACTCAATGAAGAATATCACTTGTGGCCAGGCGACGCCCACACGGCACCCTCTTTGATCTTGAATGAGGCGTGGGCGATGGCGGAGTATGCGGGCACAAGCGATGTTGAGGTTGAAAAGCCTCAGTGTTATTGAAAGTTCTGAGTTTGGAAAGAAAGGTAAGAGGCTCAGTGCCTCATTTTGTTATTGAATTTTTTATTGAACATTGTGAACAGTGTAGAGGTTTGTTGCCTCAAGAACAATATAGATTGATAAGAGGCTTAGCGCCTCAATTGATGTTAATGTTAGAGGTTCAATTACCTCATTTGTGTTGTTATTTTTTTGTTTTTATTAAAAAACGAAAGAAATAAAAATAAAAAAAGAACAGTGTTCTCGAGGGGCTTCGATTGGCGGGCGTCGATTTGCTTCTCTCACTAATATCGTTATGTCGTTCATCATTTCATCTCATCTGTGTTATTGTCCAGCCCGCACTTGCTTCTATCTTTGTATATGGCAAATCTGATGAAATAAAGAAGCTTGCTTCCCAACCACATGGTTCCAGGTTCAGTCCCATTGCACAGCGCCTTGGGTAAGGTTTTCTACTATAGCGTCGGGCCGACCAAAAGCCTTGTGGGTGGATTTGGTAGACGGGAACTCGTATATATATATATATATATATATATATATATATATATATATATATATATATATATATATACAAGATAAGAAAATGGAGAAATACATCTAAATCAAATATCAATTACCAGATAATACTCAATCACATACTTTATTAAACCACCACATAAGAGACTGTAGGGTTAAACATAAAAAAAGCAGAACAAATCAGTGTACATAAATGAATGTACATAAAAAGTGTACATAAAAGAGTAATGTTGTACAATAAGTAGAATATATATCAAAAAGAGAATATACATATAAGTAAATATAAATATAAGTATAGATTACATCTTACAGCTGTTTCGGCCATGTAGATAAGTATGTCTCATTTTACCAATATTGGCCTTTTATGGTAGGTCAATATATAGATATAAATGAGACATTTACAATTTGGAAATTAGTAGGAAGTAATATAATGTACTATTGACTGTGTATATTTGCATCTAGGTACTAATATGTGTATGTTTATTACCACAATATTAAATTGAAGAACTGAGACATTGAATATGGAACGTATATATGTTTACTAATTTATATTATTTATTTACATTATTATGTATATGTATATTTTTATATGTATAGGAGTGTGAGTATATGCACTCATATGTATATGTATATCTCCGAGGAGGCCTTATGATATTTTTGTAAATGTCTCATTTATATCTATATATTGACCTACCATAAAAGGCCAATATTGGTAAAATGAGACATACTTATCTACATGGCCGAAACAGCTGTAAGATGTAATCTATACTTATATTTATATTTACTTATATGTATATTCTCTTTTTTATACATATTCTACTTATTGTACAATATTACTCTTTTATGTACACTTTTTTATGTACATTCATTTATGTACACTGATTTGTTCTGCTTTTTTTATGTTTAACCCTACAGTCTCTTATGTGGTGGTTTAATAAAGTATGTGATTGAGTATTATCTGGTAATTGATATTTGATTTAGATGTATTTCTCCATTTTTTTATCTTGTATTAGTAATTTGTGGTAAATCATTTTACCTTCGCCCATATAATACAGTAAATGAATTGATTGCATCGCAGTCCTTAACATTTATGTATTAACTTTGTTGGGTACTTCACTAGCAGTATATTGGATATATGTTATCCCATGGAGGGTTGCATTTACAACCGCTACCTCAATTTGTATATATATATATATATATATATATATATATATATATGCACATATGTATGTATTTGTGTGTCTGTTTGTTTCCACCTCCATCGCTTGCCACCGATGTTGGTATGTTTACGTCCCCATAACTTAGCAGTTCGGCAAAAGAGCCTGATAGAATAAGTACTAGGCTTACAAAGAATATGTCCTGACGTCGATTTGTTCGACTAAAGGTGGTGCTCCAGCATGGCCGCAGTCAAATGACTGGAAGACATAAAGGAAAAAATGCTGGTGTGTGTGCATGTGTGTACCAATCAATATATATGTATGTATGTACATATTTATGTATGTATTGATACTATTGGTCCCAGATCTGACCTGCAATAGAAGCACCTGTTAGGGTCCCAGATATGGTTTATTTAGCATGTAAATCACTGGGAATGAGCGACCCCTGTCTCTTGTCAGAACTTCCTCTTAGGCAAAGGTAAACTTGTATGAAAAAACATTGAAATGCAGTTGGCTTCTGGTCATCTCAGTCTCTGTTGTGCCTCTGGTTTTATGGCAGTTTGCTCAGAAAAGTGGTTCTTCACAAACCAAATCCATGCACAGGAACTTCTTGGACTCTCAGAACGTTTGCAAGGACGTTTTGAATTTATGAAGTGATCATACTCGGTCACGAGTTAACATCCACAACCATATATACATATACATGCTCCACCCAGACACATTCATATATACACTCATACATAAACACACATGCATATTTATGAAATACGCAAAAATATAGTGCAAACACTGAACATACCAGAATGCAGGTGTGACACACAAAACTTACCTGTCTGATAAAATTCCACAGATAACCATGGCGAAAAGGTAGCCCATGAAGAAAAAGGTAATGGTGTGCCTTGCCAGAATCGCATCATCGCAAACGAGATTCAGCTGCAATTAGAAATATGAAAAATTATTTAATGCATACATTTTATAATTTTGGAATTGTAGAAACAGTGTTTCTTGGAGACCCCTTTCATAGTCAGTGTGTATTCAAAGGACATTGTTGTAGGAACAACGGTCATGTGACACTCCCAGAATTGAATGTATAATAGGGAAGAAGCTGCTGTCAGATGGGCCACTGCTCTTTGGCTCGGGAACAGTGCGAGTACAGCCACTAAAATTTGGTGGTGCAGGGGCAATGAAAACGCTTTAAGCAACCTTCTAAAAATTTTCACCACCAAAAAATAAGCGTAGAAACATTTTTGGACTGATTTGAAACGTTATTTTCTGTGATGAGATTAATCCAATATGACTGATGTACAAATATAATTGTAGTAGTAGTAGTAGTAGTAGCAGCAGCAGCAGTAGTAGTAGTAGTAGTAGTAGTAGTAGTAATAATAATAATAATAATAATAATAATAATAATAATAATAATAATAATTATTATTATTATTATTATTATTATTATTATTATTATTATTATTATTATTATTATTATTATTATCATTATTGAGTGAGTGAGAGAGCAGTGCCTGCCATCAAAGTGACACTGGAGTAAAATATACGAAGCCCAGTATACCCATCATGACTACCCGTCTGATAAGGGTACACCAGGCACATGCATCACAACCATATGTGCGCGACATGGTGATCTCATATCAAGTTAAACAGCACATGACCTTGCAGGTGGGGCCCAGTTAGAATATTCTTCTGGTCGAGTAGCCCATCCTGCTCAAAAGGTCTCTGAATAAGGGTTGTTTAAGGATGTTGAAAGAACCACCCATGTCTCTGCAGAGCTTCTAACGCTGGAGATGTACAACGATGTCAGCTGTTCACTACCAGGGAACTAAGGTAACACCTCTTATTTTTCGAGCACCTTCCGGAGTATTCAGGCGGTTTCCAAGCAGTGGTTTTCTGCAAGTGCTCCACCCTTATTGCAGCTCCTATTTCTTCCACGTACTTTTCAAGATTTTTGCTCACTGTTCCCCGGGCTTCGACAATTATTGGTACTACTACCATCTTTTTCATCGACCACAGCTGCTTAACTTCCCAAGCTAACCTGTCATATCTCTCGACTTTTCTTTCTTCCTTATCGCATACCTTGTTGTCAGCTGAGCATGCTATATCTATGATCCAGCATAGTTTGTTTTCTTTCTCAATTAAGACTATGTCCGGTTTCCTATTCTCTATCTCATGGTCGCACTGACTCATAAAATCCCATAGGATCTTTGCATTTCTATTTTCGACCATGCCTTCAGGTTTGTGGTCGTACCAATTTTTTGCTCTGTCAAGTCCATACTTGTTGCAAAGTGTCCAATGGACAATCCTTGCTATATTGTCGTGGTGTCTCTCCTTCTTCTTCTTCTTCTTCTTCTTCTTCTTCTTCTTCTTCTTCTTCTTCTTCTTCTTCTTCTTCTTCTTCTTCTTCTTCTTCTTCTTCTTCTTCTTCTTCTTCTTCTTCTTCTTCTCTTCTTCTTCTTCTTCTTCTTCTTCTTCTTCTTCTTCTTCTCGCACTTATGCCACTGCTGAGGGTTAACCCAGAATATTTTGTGTGGAGGGACTTTGTTGTAAAGATTGTTTTCAAGAATTAGTCTCAGAATCTTTCCTGACCCAGGAGTTATATTGGAAAGACTATCAATAACCATTGCCAGAACACTTCACGCTATGGCGACAATGTCTTGGAACAACAATCAATATCCAGTCCCAACATACATTGCATCATAGAGATGTACTTTTGTAGAAAACTCTATCAATAAAACCCCAGAACTTATTCCATTTTCTTCACTCGTTAACCCTCCATATACCCAGATATCTCTCTGGATAAGATGGTGTCTATACCCAGATATCTCCCTGGATAAGATGGTGTCTATCTTTGTCTTCGACCTTGTTAACCTTGGATCTTGTAGGAATTATCCTAAACCCATTCTGCCAATTGCCATGGTTCTCCTCAACTCCTTTGGTATTAGGCATAACCCTGCAACCTTCCATTTCCACTTTGATGCCAATTGATGACACCTTCAGGTCCCAACTGTCCCTTATTCTATGATTTCTCTTGTTCAGGCATGAATTGTTGACCTTGGTAATTGATGGGATTTTGAAGGATGGCAGAGCTTTCAGAGCTGTGTCAAAGAGTTCTCCTGATAGTTAATTAGTAATAAAGGGATTGGTGGTTCGAAACAGTAAGAAATGGAATTTTTCAACCATCTTCCCTTTCTCTGGCATCATGGAACTTGATTTGATGGGTTGTAAATCATTCTTGGTAAGGTAAGTCCTTGAAGTATTCACCTACTGTTTGGGACTAATGTTACCAATGTCAGCTATACATGCATGCATGTACGTATGTATGTGTGTGTTTGCATGTGTATATATGTATATATATGTGTGTATGCATATGTATATATGTATATATGTGTGTGCATCTGTATGTACGTATCCTGCATATTTATGTGCTTGCATGTCCGTGTTTGTGTATTTTCTATATATGTGTGTGTGAGCATGTGTTTGTATGCGTATGCACCTCTGTCTCCTTGTGTGTGCATGTCTGTGTGTGTGTGTGTGTGTTATGCAACTATGTACCACGTTTGTATGTATGGATGTGCATCTTTATATGTGTGGATCCGTGTCTCCATATATGTCTGTTCTAGTAACCTATGTACGGATAGGTGCATACACACACATATACACATACATACACAGGCAAACACACACATACATACGTACATGCATGCATGTATAGTATAAGCACACACACACAGACCCACACACATGCGCACAAACAAACAAAAGGGAACGCAGTGTAAACAACGAACAGAGTCAAGACTATTGAAAAGGTTGCAAGACCCATCGAAAATTTTAGGAAAATAAAAATAAGAAAAACGTGGAAATTTTATCGGTGAGTGTGTTACATTATAAGGCACAAAAAGAAAATGGCTCTCCCATATACAACAGTATATATGCATATATTTATACATATATGCATATATTTATACATATATATATATATATATATATATATATATATATAAAACTGTAGTTGTGTGAGTGTCTGTCCCCTTCGATTTAGATTCCTAACAACTCCCACATTTTGCGGTGCAGTTTAACCAAATTCGGGTATCTTATAGTCGTGATTCATATCGAGCCCGTCTGGGTATTAGCACGCGTCTACGATGAGTCTACGATTTTAAAAATAATTTAACATAATTTTTTATTCCATTTTAATGCATATTTTTTCGTGTGTCGATGGCGGCGGAGTTGGCGTCCACGCTCACATCTGCACCTGTGTTGCTTCTCCCCCTTCTTCCCTCCCTCGTGAAGCTGTGGGGAAGGGAGTGTAAGGAAATCAACGTCGTAATGCGTTGTCAAGGAGACCAGCGTTCTTTTAGAACAACGACTTCATGGCTTGAAGTCGCCAAAACAGAAATCGCTAAAAAAGTTGAAACAGATCCACAAAAACGGCAATTACCGCCACACAGGGCAGGTTTCCTGTGCAAACAATTTGCACAACCGAATGTTTTAGTTGTTGCACAAATCTTTATATATAAAAGTAAGGTTGTGTGTCTGTCTCCTACGATTTAGATTCCTAACTACTCCCACATTTTGCGGTGCAGTGTAACCAAAACCGGGTATCTTATAGTCGTGATTCATATCGAGCCCTTCTGGGTATTAGCGCGCGTCTACGATGAGTCTACGATTTAAAAAAAATTTACCATCATTTTTTCCATTTTAATGCATTTTTTCGCTATTATATAAGAGAAGTAACTCTCTAAAAATGTCTACGATGAGTCAGAGATTAAAAAAAAATTACCATCATTTTTTATTTCATTTTTAATGCATGTTTCGCTATTATATAAGGGAAGTAACTCTCTAAAAATGTCTACGGTGAGTCAACGATTAAAAAAAAATTACCATAATTTTTTATTCCATTTTAATGCATTTTTCGCTATTATATAAGGGAAGTAACTCTCTAAAAATGTCTACGATGAGTCAACGATTTAAAAAAAAAATACCATCATTTTTTATTCCATTTTTAATGCATGTTTTGCTATTTTTTTGCTATAACTCACTAAAAATGCTTATATAGTTATTTCCCTTACAAACCCGAGCAACGCCGGGCGATACTGCTAATATATACATACATTAATGTATATGTATATAAGTATATATATGTGCATTTATATGTATGTATTTATATGTGTGTATATATACATGTATGTATATATATATGTATGCTTACGTGTTTGTGTGTGTGTGTGCGTGTGTGTGTGTGTGTTCGTTTCCCACCACTGCTTGACAACCGAGTTTGGTGTGTTTATAGCCCCGTAACTTAAGAGTTCAGTACAAGTGAGCAATAGATTAAATACCAGGCTTTATAGAAAAACAATAACTATTGAGGTCGATCGTTCAAATAGAATTCTTTAAGCAATGCCCCAGCATGGCCACAGTCTAATGACTGAAACCAGTAAAAGATAAAGGATAAAGGATATTTATGGTTATGGGAAATGCTTATCTATGACGGTTGCAAAGTCTCAAGCAAAATTATATTGAGCAACGAATGAAAAGAAGTTAAATATTGCAACTCCCCTTTTTATAAAACGCAGACGCCATGAAATTGTATGAATTCACAAGCAACAAGTTCTGAATGCTTCTTTCATATAACATTTCAATGTTTGTATTATTGAAGCTGTTAATCACAATGTCCTCTTTGTCAACCAAAGCGAAAATAATAACTTTTATATTTTTGAGGAATATTCAATATTCAAGATTTGATGAGGTTAACTGTAATTCTTTCCATTAACCACTTAAATGTTTTTCAAGATCATATCTAAAGTTTTACACACACACATGATGTATAAACATACATACATACATCCAGACATACGTACATACATACATACATACATACATACATACATACATACATACATACATACATACATACATACATACATACATATGTATATATACATGCATCTGTATTTACATACATACACACATGTATACGTGTATACGTCTATATATAGACTCATATATTTTAGTAAGATAATAGGGTAATGCTGTTCGTAGAATTGGCAGAAAGGAAGATGACAAGAAGTAATATAAAAAAAAACAGGTTAAGATACAATATAGCAACATCACACTAGATACAGCAAATGAAATAAGAGAATTAGAACGAAGTCAGACATGCAAATACTTAGGAATCAATGAACTAGATACGGTACAACATACAAATATGAAAAAAAAAAAAATAAAAAGAACACTGCAGACGAGTTAGATTAATACTGAAAACAGAGCTGAATGCGAAAAACAAGATTATAGGTATCAGCACGCTAGCTGTCTCAGTTATAAGTTACAGCTACAATATCTTTAACTGGACACTAAATGAACTAAACAAAATCGCCAGGAAAACAAGAAAAATAGTGATAGCATTTAAGATGCACCACCCAAAATCTGACATAGAAAGGTTATATAACTTATGGAAGATGATAGAGGCGAAATCCAAACTAAAACTAGAGCATCAACGGATCATGATAAAACGATGGCAAGAAAAGCCCTTTCATGGCAAATACTTGGTTAGACTAAACGCAAAAGAAATAGACAAAGAAAAATCCCAGCAATGGTTGAGAAGCTCAGGACTCAAAGCAGAGACTGAAGGATTTTTAATTGCAGCACAAGACCAAAGCCACCCCACCAGAAATTGCCAAAAACATATAATGAAAACAAACATAAGTAACTGCAGAATAAGTGGAGATGGACAAGAAACAATAAATCGTATTGTCTCTGGCTGCCCAGTCCTGGTTAAGAAGGAATATATTCACATATACGACAGAGTTGGGATCTATATACACTGGACGCTACGCCAAGACTATGGAATAACAACAGAAAAAACATGTATAAGCACACGCCAGAAAAGGTCACAGTAAATGAGAAAGCAACCATACTCTGGGATGTGCCAATACACACTGATAAAGAAATTAAGGCCAATAGGCCCGATATAGTTGTAGAGATCACCAAAAAAGAAAAATGCTTTCTAATCAACGTATGAATACCAACAGATGACAACGTTTCTCTACAAGAAATGGAGAAACTTTCAAAAAACAAAGATCTTGGAATAAAGGTAACTCAAATGTGGAGTCTAAAAACAGAAACAATTCCTATCATAATAGGCGCATTAAGTATGATAAAAAATATTCAGACAAATATATAACAAAAACCCCTGGACTTACAAATATACATAACATACAGAAAATAGCACTACTGGGCACTGCACACATCCTACGCAAAACACTTTTAATACAGTAACAATAAGAGCATCACAACAAATCACAGCACATACCCAAGGCACACAGAACTGTGCTCGGTAGTGAAGTGAAAGCATGTGATAAAAATAAAATTACTGAATAACAACAACAACAACAACAACAACAACAACAACAACAACAACAACAATAACAACAACAACAATGATGATAAGAAGAAGAAGAAGAAGAAGAAGAAGAAGAAGAAGAAATTAAAAATACAACAGACTACTTTTAATAACCACATGGTTCTGAATGCCTTGTAATTAATAACATTCAGAAAAATTCAAACAATAAATCCATCAAAATACCACGTGACTATAAAGTATGTGGAATCAATTAAAGATAACTATTCTATAAATAACCACTCCCAACTAGCCAAGAACATTTGCCAACTTCAACAAACAATGTTGCTTCTGAAATTTATCCAACCAATCAGTTGAGAAAAACAACTCATCGAAGAGTGTGATGGTTAACTACAACTACAAAGCCTAATTCAAATTAATAACGGAGGAAAACTCCTTTTCAAACAATGTCATACTTATATACCCTGAAGAGATTGTACTAATAATGCATAAATCGCTGCATATAAATATACAACAATATGCAATTAATACGATCGAAACACGTGTCGGATAGTTATTATGAATAAACTAACTGGAATTTAACATAAAGTTTGAATGTTCAAATTCTTCATTCTCCTTATTATCAATATTGTACTTTACACTCTATATAGCCAACAAACAAACTGTAACTTCGGATGTTAAAGGAAGTTTACCATAAAATGCACCATCTCAAGGAACCAGCCTTGGCATTCTAAATAGAGAAATTCGGTATCTGCTTGGATATTGTATCCCTTCTATTATATATATATATATATATATATATATATATATATATATATATGTGTGTGTATATATATACATACTAGCAGTATCACCCGGTGTTGCTTGGGTTTGTTTCGACCCTTTAGAATTGGAATTTTTGAGAAGTAAAAATTTTGCATTATGTAGCTTGTTATTCTCTTCAAGTGAACATTTTTCCAGTTGAAATACACCGAAAAATGGTGACACAGCAGTCAAAAATCGTAAAAAAATAGGGATTTTCATAGAAAAAAGCACCTTTTTGATGTAAATAATTTTTGGTTTGAATTTTATCTTCTGGAGAATGAAGAGCAAACCTTCTTCTATCATACTCTCAAATTTGGTCAACTTGCGCTGCAGGGTCTCGAAGGAGATCGTGTTAGTTGAAGGCTACCAAACCTGCCACACACAGACAACTTCAGCTTTATATATATAGATTTGCTACACACTACTTTCCGTCCTTAATAATGAAACTTGGTAGATCCAAAAGTTAAACACACAGACACACACACAGATACACACACAGACATACAAGTTGAGTTTTATATATATAGAGATTTCTCAACGGGGATTCAGGGGAGAGTTTCAGGGAGTCGCTGGCGATGTATCATGATGATCAAAAATCCGGCATGCTAAAATTTGGTTAAAGTGATTCAGACTGCAGACTCAACGCAAAATGGTCACATTTAATTCAAAGCGTTAAAAATGTTATGAAAACAATTGGTATGTGTTCACAAAGTTCAAACGATTAATACGAAAAAACCCTCCTGGCTACATCATTTCTTTGCCGAATTTCTACAATGTTTACGGCGATTCGTTTTTATATCTTGATTTTTTATTTTTCATGCAATTTACGCATGCTTGCACGCGTGGTGAACACAGTTCACGTCAAACAGCTGACTGAGTAAAGTTCACTATTCAATGCATGGGATAAGGCCTAAACAAACACATTATCGATTTTTGCACTTGCGAGATGAATTTCGGAACAGAAATAGCGCAGTTCAATCTTCATTCGCCTAAACTTTAAGTGACCCATTTTTGGCGGTTCTACGTTTTGTTGGCTAGGAGGAGATGTGCCAGGAAGTTAAACACACAGACACACACACAGATACACACACAGACACACAAGTTGAGTTTTATATATATATATATATATATATATATATATATATATATATATATATGTGTGTGTGTGTGTGTGTGTGTGTGTGTGTGTGTATGTATATATATGTATATATACACACATATATATAAATATATACACACATATATATATATGTATATATATATGCATATATACATACATATATATATATGTATATTTATATATACATATATATGTATATATCTATGTATATATATATATGTAAAAGATACATATGTGTGTGTATGGATAGATAGATTGATATGTGGAGAGCTAGATAGTTTGGTAGGTAGATAGACGGATAGATGTTTTAGCTTGTATGTAGCGTGTGACTTTCAAAAGAACCTTACCTGAGTGGTGATTGAGGTGTGTGTGTTGGTTTTATCATATACCCAAGAGCTGCACTTCTGTGTCGTTCGATTTCCATTTTCTGTGGTATTGGAATATATCAAACATTTTTCATAAACCACCTCCCCTTTATCCTCACTCTTTGGAATATATTCGTTGATCAGTTCTTCATGGATTTCACTTTGGATTTTATAAGTGTCATTGTCGTAACCAGGAATAGCACACCTAGGAAAATATACAAAATAGGTTTCTTTGATCTTTCATTTAAATTTAGTTACATCTTCTGTGGCGTCACCCTAAGAAGCTTGCTTCTCAACCATTTCGCCTGAAATATAAACAGGGTCTGAAGACTTTCGTCCTGGAATATAAGATGTTTCTCGGGTCGAGAGACTTCTTTAATATTCTCGCCCGTTCCGCTATGCACAGCTTGCAACTACATTGATGTAGGGCACCATTTTTTCTAGGATCTGCCCTGTGAATACCTATGGAGTCCCTTCGTCCTTCGGCGCCACGGCTGGCTAAAGACATGGCATAACGTCTTCCCGGGATCCTTAACGAGGACTCGTGGTTGGAGAGTCGCTGCTTCAAGGTGTTTCCGGAACGTCCGATGTATTTTTGAATGCTGCTATTGCCGTCGCTGCTTCTGGTGATGTTGTTGACACTGTTACTTCAGCTGTTGTCGGCGCTGGTGTTGGCGTCGTTAATGCTGGTGTAGGGGACATCATCAGTAGCGAAGTTGGTGTTGGTGCTGTTGTTGTCATTGTTCGTGTCTCCGTTGCTGCTGCTATACTATAACCATCGTCGTTGTTGGGGCTGTTGTCTGCGCTATAGTGGTTGTAGTTACTCTTGTTGTTTTTGTTATCATTATAAGCATTATCATTAATGCGGCGAGCTGGCAGAATCGTTAGCGGACCGTGTGAAAGGCTTAGCGGTATTTCGTCTGCCGTTACGTTCTGAGTTCAAATTCCGCCAAGGTCGACTTTGCCTTTCATCTTTCGGGATCGATTAAATAAGTACCAGCTACGCGCTGGGGTCGATGTAATCGACTTAATCCCTTACCCTAAATTATTATTATCATTAGCGAGCGTGCTGCTGCTATTTCTGGTCTAGTTGCTGCCGTGTCTATTATTAATAACAGCAATTAGTGTGAGAATCTGAGAGGTGAATATGTTGAATAAAATATTTAACTGTACTTTCTGTATTTTCTTTTATCCAAAGCCAGGAACTTTTCAACACCTTGTGTGTGTGTGTTTATATATATATATATATGTCTCGATTTTTAAAAGTTGCATAAAAAACATTCTAAACGCTCTGAAATCATCACAACACCTAAATTTATCCAACAAGTTCAACAGACCATTGTTTACAGTCCCAGAAGGTCCATAATATCAATTGCGAAAGACCTCCAAGTTTCAGAAGAAACAGTTAGAAATGTTGCCCACGGAGACATCAGATATAAGTCTTATATGATGAGGAAAGATAAATTCGTCCGAAAAAGCAGAAGAAAGTCACTACATCAAATCTAAAAGGTTATTAAAACTGCAGCAGAAGATTTGATTTGGTTTTTCTCAAACGAGAAAATCTTCGACCAAGATCAAAAAGTTAAGAGAAGAAATGACAAATAGTTATGTGCAGACCCTTCTGAAGCTACAAATGTTAAGCATACAAAATTTCCTGCAACTTTCATAGTTTTAGGCGTTGTCAGCAATGAAGGATATGTGATCCCCCCTTACTTCTTTCCACAAGGCTTTAGAGTTAACTCTGCCGCCTACATTGAGGTCCTGGAAATAATTGTTATGCTCTGGATAGACAATGTATGTAATGGAAGGCCATATGTGTTTCAGTAAGACTCTGCACTATATATAATACATGGCTCTAGTAACTCAAGAATGGATGACTGAAAGTTTTCATGATCACATAACCCTTAACATTTGGCCTCTTCATTCCCCAGATCTCAATCCATTGGACTATTACACGTGGAGCGTTGTTGAGAGAGAGGTCAATGAACACGCCCATAATACCAAAGATTCCTTGAAAGCTGCCATAGTCAGAGTAAATGTCCAAAGTGAACCAGGACCACTTGATTCGAGCATGTAGATGATTTAGATCTCATATAGAAGCAGCTCTTGAAGCTGAAGGTTGCCTTATTGAATAACATTATAGAAAAGAAGGTTTATTTTTATCCCGCATAGCCTTTTTTTATAAATAAAGTTATTATCTGTTATGATATCTGCTTTTTTTAAACATAAATCTGCCCTCAAATATCTTACAGACAGACAGACACACACACACACACACACACACACACACACACACACACACACACACACACACCACACACACACACACACACACACACACACACATATGTAAGATAGCTGAGGAAACTAGAGCATGCAGGTCATTCGCCAACGCAGAAAAGGTGGTCAGTGATGCCTTACTCTTACTTTAGCGCTAACAATATCATGGCATTCGAAGAGAACACAACCCGGTTCTCGCCAAGCAAATCAAGGCCAAGCTTTTAATCAGAGCAATCACTGTAAAGAGTTAACTCATACATCTTAGTCCCTCTCAACCAGCGAGCATTTACGAATGTATTCATGTTCATTCTTCCATTAAATAAATCTTAAGTTAAATGTTTGTGATTTTTGCTTGTGTTTGTAATATACTCAATCAGCCTAATCTCATGCTACGACTGATACAACAATTACATCTGGATATTTATATTCTTAGGGCCAGCCTACATAGAGCACAAACGATACAGAAAATTATAGGGGTGGAAGAAAGTCCAACAGCTGTTTCTGGGGGCTCAGAGATCCTTAATAATGTTGGTAGATTTAGTTCATCCCAATTTTAGTCGTGTGTATACAATTACACCTTCGGCCTTCAGAGTAGAGATCTTAATGCAGGCAAGTTCAGATCTCTAACCTGATGACGGATGCCCCTCTCGACCAATGTTAAATTGTATCCATTATGGGTGCACATTGTGATGAACTAAATCTACCAGCATTATTATGGAGCTCCAAGCCCGAGAAACAGCTGTTGGACTTATAACACCTTTCTTTCACATCTTTAATTTTCTCTGTCGTTTGTACTCTGTGTAATATACATTTATACATAAAAATTCATATGATGAAAACTTCCACCTTTTGCTTTCTCCCATTTTGCAAATATACATATTTTGTATTTGATGTATTTAATATATTTAATATATTTGATTTGTCTAAGCTGTTTATCTGAATAATTGCCTCTGAACCCGCTCAGTTTGATCTCTCTTATAGCCTTTCTTTACTTTGTGGAATGATGTCCTGTAAAGTCATTAGAGTGTATATTTGGGTCTTTTGAGCCCTACTAAGTGTCTTCTATACGGAGAATCTCTGGATCTCATCTGCAACTATATATGTACGTGTGTGTGTGTGTATATATGTGTGTGTGTGTGTGTGTGTGTGTGTGTGTGTGAAGTGTGGTGTCTGTGTGAGTAAAGGGTAAAGACCCATTTTGGTCATGAGTGACCATGAGATTGCACCTAAAATGTTACCCCCCCCGAAGCGCAAGTCCTGGCAAGGTTGTTTATGGAAGACTTGCAGTCACCCATGCATACCAGCTTCCCCTCTCCACGCCACTGATGTTCCTCAAGGGAAAGGCAAAGGGGCTGATACAGCTTGGCACCAGTGATGTTGCAACTCCTTTCTACAGTTGAGCGAACTGGAGCAACGTGAAGTAAAGTACCCTGCTCAACGACACAACACACAGCCCGGTCTGGAAATCGAACTCATGAGGACAAGCAAACAGAGAAAAGACCTTTCATCAATTGTCGTCTGCCTATCTACTCCTTTATGTGTCCTGTTTTCCGTGTTTTCACTCGTTTTTCCTTCGTTTGTCTACGTATTTCATGTTACTTCCCCCGTTGCGACGTTCTGTTCGCATATATATGCATGTATATATATATATATATATATTTCTTTACTACCCACAAGGGGTTAAACACAGAGGGGACAAACAAGGACAGACAAAGGGATTAAGTCGATTACATCGACCCCAGTGCGTAACTGGTACTTAATTTATCGACCCCGAAAGGATGAAAGGCAAAGTCGACCTCGGCAGAATTTGAACTCGGAACGTAACGACAGACGAAATACGGCTACGCATTTCGCCCGGCGTGCTAACGTTTCTGCCAGCTCAACTGAGAATGTGTGTCTGTGTGTCTGTCTGTCTGTGTGATTCCCTAAAACTTGAGAACTACACAACCAATTTCATTCAAATTTTACACATGCCTTACGTAGGGTCTGGGGAGCGTCATGGGCAAAAACAGTTTTTAACTTTTTGCTTACGGCGAGCCCATAGCAATATCATATATTCTCCACTATTTCAGTATTACGTGTTAAAAGTGAAACAAAAGCATCTCTCTATTGTATGTATATGGATATATATATATATATATATATATATATATATATATATATATATATATATATATATATATATATATATATATATATATATACTCAAAATAAGCAACAAGAATAACTTCGGTAATTTGGTACGATCGTTTCACGCTACATCATTTTATTAAATATTGTAAGTATTACAACAGTTTTAAAATGTTGAGCAATCATAAGCCATTTATATAGGTTTTCTATTAATACATAATTTTCATATTATTTGATAACATTATAGAGAAGGTAGATATATAGACAAAGATGTCGATTTGAATTTTAAGAACATTAAGGTAGTAGAGTTTATCTTCTGACTGAAGATTATTCATTAAGTTATTTTGAACTGCTAGAAGGTTGGGAAGTATAATCAGTTGAAAGGAGACAAAAGAGATTTTCTATTTACAGAAATAGGGGTGAAATATATGTCAGAAATTCTTCATAAACAAATTACAGTAGAGAGTGGATTATAATGCCCTAGAAGCTGTTTATTACTATTTGGCAAACAGATTTTGTATTAAGAAAACTAGGTCAATGTCAGATGGTCACAGTGACCACCTATATACCAAAAAGTTATAGAGAATACAGAGATCCCTTTATACTTATATACATCAGCTTTATACTTAGCTGGTAGGTGTTGAATACTTTGATACGTTGGATTAAAGGAGAAATTATAAATCTAATATATATTCATTTTGGAGAAAAATCTATCATTCATTATGAGTAGGCATAATACTCAATAACTGAGGACAAAAGTCTTATTAATAAAGTAAATATATTAGGGGTCAAATATATATATTAGAAAAAATGGAAGAGGAGTAATCAAGATGAATAATTTTCTTAGGTTTAGTAGAAGGTGATTTATTTTTATGGAGAGAAGTAATCAAGAAGAGTAAATTACTCAGATTTAGTAGCTAGTGAATTGTTATTAATGAATTAAATAATAGAATCTGTTAGACATAATATTTACTACCCGCGGAGAAAAGCTGAATGTATATATATATATATATATATATATATATATATATATATATATATATATATATAGATGTATATGTATACATGTATATGTATAGCTGTATATGTATACATGTATATGTATAGATGTATTTCTATAGATATACATGTATATGTATACATGTCTGTCTAGATATATATATATATAGATGTACATGTAATATGTACACATATATATACACACATATACATGCATACATATATACACCCATACACACACACACACACATACATAGGCGCAGGTGTGGCTGTGTGGTAACAAACTTGGTTCCAAAACACATGGTCCTCAGTTCAGTCCCACTGTGTGGTAACTTGGCATGTGTCTTCTGCTATAGCCTCAGACCAACCAAAGCATTGTCAGTGGATTTTGTAGACAGAAACTGAAAGAAATCAATTGTAGATATATGTATGTGTATATGTAAGTCTATGTGTGTGTCTTTGTGTTTCTCCCTCACCACTGCTTCACAACTGGTGATCGTTTATTTACATCCCCATAACATACTGCTTTCACAATAAGAAACTGATAGAATAAGTACCAGGCTTATCAAAATAAAAAAAGCACTACGCAGTGTCTCATATTTTTATTTGCCCACTTACTTGTATCTATCAATTTATTTTTGTGTGTTTGTGTGTGTGTGCATGTGTGTATACATACATTATATATATATATATATATATATATATATATATGGATTTCGTGGACAGGAACTGAAACAAATCAATCGTATATATATATATATATGTAAGTATATGTGTTTTGGTATTGGCAACATGAATGACAATGGTCAGAGACTACTTGAATTTTGCACATACCATAACCTGTGCATCACCAACACATTCTTTGCCAACAAAACATCCCACAAGGCATCTTGGAGACATCCAAGATCTCACCACTGGCATCAGCTGGATCTCATCATTACACAAAGATCCTTTCTGAATTCTGTTCAACTGACCCGTAGTTACCACAGCGCGGATTGTGACACAGATCATTCACTAATAAGAAGCAGGGTGAGGATTCTGCCTAAGAAAGTCCATCACTCCAAGAAAATGGGCCAACCACGCATTAACACTGCCAGAACCCCCGACCCTACACTGCGACAATATTTTCCTGTTTCTATCAAGGTTGCCCTCAGTAGCTGCCCAACCACCTCTGCTGAAAGTAGGTGGAATTATATCAGGGAAGCTTTGTATACCACATCAATAGATACTTTCGGCATGAGAGAAAGGCAAAAGCCAGATTGGTTCAGTGCTGGGCTCTCAGAGCTGGAAACAGGTATCGAAGCAAAGCGTGCAGCTCTGATGCAATACAAGAGGGATTCTTCTACAAGGCCACTCGAAGAACTCAGAAAGGCAAGAAATAAAACCCAACTGACTGGCAGACGCTGTGCAAATAGGTATTGGCAGGAAATCTGTCAGAGTATCCAGTCAGCTGCTGACAGTGGCGACACCCGTGGGATGTATGCCGGTTTGAAGAAGGCCCTCGGTCCATCCGCAACCAAGTCAGCCCCTCAGAAATCAACTACTGGAGATTTCATCAAAGACCAAAGCAAGCAAATGGATAGATGGGTGGAGTACTACCAGGATCTCTGATCACGGGAGACCACGGTAGCTGAGGCTGCAATCGAGGGTGTCAAGATCTTGCCAGTCATGTGTGAACTTGACAGTCTGCCATCTATAGCAGAGCTCACCAAGGCTATTGGCTCCCTAGCAAGTAACAAGGCTCCGGGAAAAGACGTCATCCCCTTAGAGATCATAAAACCCGGTAAAAACACTATCCTGGTTCGGCACCTTCATGAGCTTCTGTGTCAGTGCTGGGAAGATGGTACAGTCCCTCGGGATATGCGGAATGCTAACATCATTACGCTTTACAAAAACAAAGGTGACCGTGGTGATTGTAACAATTACCGTGGAATATCTCTTCTAAGCACTGTTGGAAAAGCCTTTGCTCGCGTTATCCTGTCCAGGCTGCAACTGCTTGCTTCTCGAATTTATCCAGAATCGCAGTGTGGCTTTAGAAGAAGCAGATCAACTATTGACATGATATTCTCCGTACGCCAAGAGAGCAGAAAATGCCATTATATATGGCCTTCATTGATCGGACAAAAGGCTTTGACTCGGTAAGTAGAAAAGGCCTCTTCATCTTGCTCCAAAAATCGGATGTCCACCAAAGCTGCTGAGGATCATCACATCTTTCCATGATGATATGCAAGGCACCATACAGCACAATAGTTCAACATCAGCCGCCTTCCAAATAAAAAATGGGGTAAAGCAAGGTTGTGTCCTTACTCCTACATTATTTGGTATCTTCTTCTCGCTGCTGCTGTCACATGTCTTTGAGACATCAGATGATGGAGTGTTTCTGCACAGTAGAACTGACGGGAAACTGTTCAATCTCTCGCGTCTGCATGCCAAGACCAAAATCAGAAGCATCCCGATCAGTATTTGCCTAAAGTGTATAATGCAAATATTTGGACCTTCGACTTCAAGACTTCAGAACAATACTAACCGAGAGACACTATCCACCCTCATTTATAGATGATGGAAATAATTTGAGGGGAGGGGCACTGTCAATTCCATCAACCCTAATACTTGGAAGGTAATTTCCTTTACTAAGCCCAGAGGGATGAAAACCAAAGATGACTTGAGCATGGATGTCAAAAGCCAAATCCTGTCTCCCGCTTGGATTGTATCGCCACAGTGTCATCAGGTATCAACAAACTCATTAAATGCGAAAGACAACCTCTGTGGAATTTCAATTCAGAACACAAAGAGGAACAAAGGTCACTAAGCAGGCGTGGCTATGTGGTAAGAAGCTTGCTTCTCAACCACGTGCTTCTGGGTTCAGTCCTACTGCTTGGCAAGTGTCTTCTGCTTCAACCTTGGGCCAACCAAAGCCTTGTAAGTGGATTTGGTAGATGTAAATTGAAAGAAGCCCATCATATGTATGTGTTTGTGTCTGAGTTTGTCTCCCACCATATTTTGACGACCTGTGTTGGTGTGTTTATGTCCCAGTAACTTAGCGGTCCAGCAAGACACACAGATAGTACCAGTACCAGTAATACATTTGTGGGACAGGTACCTCGTGCAGCTGAAGTGTTGAGGCACGTCCCTGCTAAATGAACTGATAGGCTTGAGACAAACTTGACTGGTCCTTAACTGGACTTTACAGGTATTTCATTCTATTGTCCCCATAAAGAATGAAAGGCAAAGGTGACTTTGATGGCGTTTGAACTCGGAATGTAAACAACTGTAACTAAATACCACAAATTATTTTGTCCAGTTCCCTAAGAATTCTGCGAATCCACAAACCAAATAATAATCGTTTCTAATAAAAGGCACAGAAATTTGGGGATTAGAGGCTGGGGTTAGTTGAAAGCCTTAAATCCCAGTACTTGACCCCAGAAGGTTGAAAGCCAATGGCTGCAGTCCAATGATTGAAACAAGTAAAAGACAGAAAAATAAAAATCAGGAATTCTGGAGAGAAGGATGAGGGTACTCTTGATTAAATCAATGACACTACATCCTTAGTAATATATTGATTGAAGCGTGAAGAAGTTTTTAAAAAGGGAGACAAAAGAGAAGGGCTCTAATTATAGGGGAATCCGTTTGTTGAGCCTCCCTCTTCAAGTCTATAACTAAGTATCTGGGGAAGGAGATTTAGTAAGTTGCTTCTGATTGGACCCTATGGGTGAGGTACCTGAGGACTCTGCCCCCATGACCCTTCCAGGAATTATGGGCAGAGAATATGTAGGGATGATCTCAATATATCGATAAAAACAAGTGTAAAGATTTCAGGTATAATGCACCCATGGTGGAGATGGTGGCTGGGAGTGAGAAAGGTTTTTAACCCCAAACAACAAAGAAAAAAATGTCTCAAGGAATTGTGGTTTTGAAGCACCACCATTTAAACTACCCACCTAGAATAAATAATTATTTCAAATTTTTGCCACAAGGGCAGCATGGAGAAGGTGAGGATAAGTCGATTGCATCAACCAAAGTGTTGAACTGGTGCTTATTTTATCGACACCGAAAAGATGAAAGGCAAAAGGCCTCGCGGAATTTGAACTCAGAACGTAACGATGGGTGAAACACCGCTAAGCATTTCGTACAGCGTGCTAACAATTCTTTTCTATTCTAAGCACATTTTTTTTTGGGGGGGGGGAGGAGGCCAGTCCATTAGATCGACCCCAGTACGCAACTGGTACTTAATTTGTCGACCCCGAAAGGATGAAAGGCAAAGTTGACCACGGTGGAATTTGAACTCAGAACGTAACAGTAGAGGAAATACCGCTAAGCATTTCACCCAGTATGCTAACGTTTCTGCCAGCTCGCCGCCTTAATGATAGCGGTTTCAAATGTTAGCACAAGGCCAGCAATGTCAGGAGGACAGTTAGTCGATTACAACTGGTACCTATTTTATCGACCTCGAAATGATGAAAGGTAAAGTGGACTCCTGCGGAATTTGAACTCAGAACGTAATGACGGACAAATTACAGTTAGGCGTTTTGCCCGGTGAGCTAACGATTCTGCCAGCTCGCCGCCTTAAATAATAATAAGAAATCATTATTATAAACTTACCTGTAATCTAAGTCAGGTACAATAAAAACCATGCTTCCAACTTGTAAACCATCCATAATTGATGAAGCGAACAGGAAACTTAGCATCAGTTTCTGATAAAGTCCACATCCTCCAAGTGTCCCAATCACTTCTTCGTAGTCCATGGTGAACAGACCTCTCAGAACAAATGTGTCGTCTGCTTCAAGCAATTTCTAAATGTGTTTGCCTCTGCTTGCAAGAATGTCTATCTCCTTTCATGCATACGCACATACATATATGTATCAGGTGTGCAAGTGAGAGTGGGAAAGGGGGATGAATGTGAGTGAAAGACTAGCATTTGGGATTGGGTGTTTTGTGGAAGTGACAGGGGAAGGGCAAAAGACAAAGAGAGAAAGAGTGTATGTATGTAAGTGTGTGTGTGTGTGCTTGTTTGAGAAAGTTATAGATACATTCTGCAGTCCAGATAATATATCTATGTGTTTTAGTATATGTGTATATATATATATATATATATATATATATAACTAATGTAGAATAACATTTTTTTCGGGAAAAAAATTTCATCAATGGCCAGCATATCAAAAAATACCTTTAAAGGTTAAATTTATCAATAATTTACAAAATAAGAGCAAAAGAAAAATTCTAATGCCAAATATGCCGAAAAAAAGACAAACATTTTTCCATGGGTATGAGTAAGTATTTCACTTATATCTCACGTATTTATCGCTGAAGATGGGGAAATTCTTATGAATTAACCCCGAAATTGGGACCAATACGGTAATAACTATCAAAACTACTACTACTACTACTACTACTACTACTACTACTACTACTACTACTACTAATAATAATAATAATAATAATAATAATAATAATAATAAGGATAATAATAATTACAACAGCGACGCCGATAATGATGATGATGATGATGATGATGATGATAATAATAATAACAATAGTACCAGGCAGTGGCTCTCATGGCTTCTGACCTTAACTGATTGGAAGTGTTATCATGTACATTGTTTTGTCTTGGTATAAAAGATGGGCTACAGCAAATATTCTGCTCAATACCACAGATTTGCTTGTCAGTTGTTTGACCATAACCAGTTGAGCATGTCCCTTAGTGGCTGACGATATGTGCATCTCTGATCACGAGCAGAAGTAGCGGAGGAGCATCATAGCCATGTGTTGAGAGGGATTCTTTGGGGTTTGAATAATTCACCTTTGGAAACATGGGTGTTTCGTTCATCATCCTAAAGTAACCCTTATTCAGGGACCTTTTGAGCAGGATGGGCTACTCGACCAGAAGAATATTCTAACTGGGCCCCACCTGCAAGGTCATGTGTTGTTTATTTTGATATGAGATCACCATGTCGCGCACATATGGTTGTGATGCATGTGCCTGGTGTACCCTTATCAGACGGGTAGTCATGATGGGTATGCTGGGCTTCGTATATTTTACCCCAGTGTCACTTTGATGGCATGAACTGCTCTCTCACTCAGTAATAATAATAATCATGGTAATGCTCGCATTGATATCGATACTAGAAACGACAGCAATATTACGATCGATTCACCTAATACCACCCTAGCTACTACCAGCACTACCACATCTCTCTCTCTCTCTCCCCCTCCCCCCTCTCTCTCTCTTTCCAATTAACCATCATAGAACCGATAACTGCAACTTCAGACCCAGGACAGATTGCCCCCTGCAAGCCCAATGCAGAAGATTCAACGTCGTATACTGATGCACTGTTCACAACATGGTAAATAATTCCTGTAGCCACTACATTGGTTCTTGCACCAATTTTAAACAAAGGTATTATGCACATTTAAACTCGTTTAAATATAAAGAGAATAGTTATTCTACATCACTAGTCAGCCACATACACCATCTAATTAATAGAAAAATACATCATTAACTTTCCTAGGCTATGATAGACTCGCGTACCCTTTATCAGGGCCAACACTCTAATTGTAGACTTTGCTTAAAAAAAGCTCTCAAAATTCTGACCCACAACTCACCAAAATTGCTTAATAAATACAACGAGGCCTTCACTACGTGTAAGCACAAATTCTTCGGCACTTTTAAATTCTTTCATAAATCTATATGTAAGCTCACTCCACCACTAATAGCACCCACATACATACCCCTATGATCATTAACACATACCCCTTCTATATCTCTATAACTCTTACTTCTCTTATATCTTCCCACATATCTACCGTACTTCATCATACTATAAGATGAATATTAATTCTTTAATTCATCCTTAATTTATTTTAAACCTTAACCCTCAAAATTCCCTAATATAAACCCCTGACTCTAACTCCCACTCATAAATAATTTAATATTCAACTAGCTCTTCTTTTCTCGACCACCTACACACATACAGCCCCATTGCTAAAAATAACTCTACTGCCACTGACCTTAGCGAGGATGGACATAAGCAATTACTACTAAATTTCCTTCCCAGCAACTTTAGACTTTGTAACTACCGGATATCTACTACTCTCTTTAAATTCCTTTTATTTCGTTCTATTTTTTTTACCCTACTTTTTTTTTACCCTATCTTCCTCTACCTCCTCATCCTCTCTCTTATCTTCTCAGCTACCCCATACACAATTCTTAGACACCATACACATATACACATTACTTTATCATTAGCCAATCCTTAAAATCCCCCTTACCTCACTCTATACACCCGTCTTTCTGACTTTGCCTTTCATCCTTTCGGGGTCGATAAATTAAGTACCAGTTACGCACTGGAGTCGGTGTAATCGACTTAATCGTTTGTCTGTCCTTGTTTGTCCCCTATATGTTTAGCCCCTTGTGGGTAGTAAAGAAATACATATTTCTTTTCTTTACTTTTACCGATTAACAGCCACCTCTGCTACCATTCTGTTACTGAATGTTGATATGTTCGCGTCTTTTTCTTGGGATGTCCACCATAGAAGGACTTTTACCTACAGTTATTGTTGCCTTTAAATCTTCTACAGTTGCTGGCCAGTGTTGATACACTCGTGATTTGAGGTACCTCCACAGAAAAAAATTACATGGGGTTTAATCCAGGGAACCTGGTGGGGGGCACCCAAGATCACCTGGCATAGAAACAAGATGACGCGGAAACATGTCATGGAGGACTCCGAGTGAACGTCGAGAGGTATGCGATGTGACACATTCTTGTTGGAACCATAGATCATCCGGGTCATGATCGGCGAGTAACTGGACGACTTTCAGAGAAACTTTTCGAGCAGTTTACAATAACGGTTCGAGGTAACAGCTACTGTAGTACCTTCCTAATCGAAAAAATAAGGACCCTACACGCCGAAACCACCCATGGCACACCAGATGGTAACATTCGCACTATAGAGTGGTCGTTCGTGGAGTTCACATGGGTTATTGTCTGACCAGTATCGAAAGTTTTGTTTATGAATGGATGTACGCTTCATCATTGCAGATCAGAATAGCTGTTGGTTTCATAATCTGTCTCGCTTAACTCCTATACAACCATTATCTTGTAGGCATGCATGCGGATAGACCCGTGTAAGATTCTGCGGACACTTCGATTGGACATGTGTAAGGCAGATGCGTGTTTTCGTGCGAAACGTTTGGGAGACTACTGTATTGAAGCTGCCACAGCTACGGTATTTTCTGGCCCTGTAGCGGCTCTAGGACGGCCAGGACTTTTCCAGTTTAAAGCCGTTGATGTTTGTCTAAAGTTGGAAACCCACCAACGAATTGTTTTACCATCCTGTACGGGATCATGATGATAAAGTGCAAAGGCTCTTCGGAAGCTATGTTGCGTCGTTACGACAGATTCACCGTTTTTAAACTATTCGACAACAAATGCACGATACTCTCCACTCCAGGCCATGGTGGATACTACCTGAAACAGAAAAAAATTGGCATTTAATGAACTTCATAGAAATACAAAGTTTTTTCATGCAACTTCATGGGGTTTTTTTTTGTTTGTTTTATTAACCTTTCAAATCGGGACAATCTTTCTGCCGTAGCCTGTATCTCTCCAACCTGAAACGGAGGCTAGATTTACCAAATGTTTATATGCATCTCCCACTGGTTGAATATCCTTGCTCTGTTAATGGCCACCCCACAGATAATGTGTCTTTTAATACTTCTTTTATTTCTCAAAATTAAGATAAAGTTCTTTTTTAATCTAAATTATTCTCTCCATTTTCTACAGTGCTCTTCCATCTATCTGGTAGGCTTGCGAAGCCCCTTTCCCAAAATCCACTTTTCCGTGACGAAAAATACTCCTCCAGTACTATACTGACCTCGTCTACAGAATTCATATTTTTTCCGTCGAAATGATTTTGAAGACTGCGGAATAAATGATAACCAGAAAGGCCAATGTCCGGCGAATATAGTGGGTGGGGCATCATTTCCCATTCAAACTGCTCCAGCCCTTAAAATGTTATCCTCGCTGTATCTGGTTGAGCATTAGACTCGGAAAGTTCACGAGGAACCCATTGACCCAATTTGCTGATTTTTCTGATGACACGCAGGTGTCGATGAATGGTTGAATGACCAAATCCAAGCTTCTCTGCTAGTTCCTCTACACTTATAATGGTATTTTGTTCCATCAGGGTTTGCAGGACATCCTCGTTGAGCTCTACAGATCTTCCAGGATGCAGCTCGTCTTTTAGGCTGTAGCTTCTGGCTCATAATTTCTTAAACCACCATTGACACAGGCTTACGCTTATTGACTGATCCCCATATACTGTATTAATATTCCCCGCACTTTGTGTTGCTGCTTTTTTTGAACTCATAATGCAAAATATACCAAATATGCCCCTTAGTCACTTCCATTATAATTTTGAAAAAAATAACTGTTAAAATCGAACTGCACTCTTTAAAACTTGCACTAAGAATAAGTAGAAGGTAAAATTTCTACCTGCTTTTACAGCAAGTTGATGCAGGTAGTTTATCCCGTGCCCCTCCGACTTTTAATTCATGCAAGTGAAAAAAACGTATTATTTATGGGATGACCATGAATAGAAATCACTGGAATATTTTCACTCTTTGTTTTCTGTCTATTTAGAGGTAGATATGAATGTATAATTTTTCTATATCTAACCTAAGTGGTTTTATCTATATTTCCATCAGTATCTCTATCCGCCTATCTCTCTCACTCTCTCTCACTCTATCTCTCACTCTCACTCTTTCTCCCTCTCTCTCTTTGTATATATTTACATATATATATATATATATATATATATATATATATATATATTTTGTGAAATAGAAAGATGAATAATCTTGTTGCAGATTAATCAAAAGTTTAACCGATACCTTGGTAGCAAAAATCACAGCAGAAGACAGCACGGTTGGAGGTACAACCATATGGTGTTGCAACCGTGCGTTGGTGCGGATAATTGAATTTTAATATTATTAGTGAATTGAAGAAATGGAGTTGAACGAAGATTGAACAGAAATCGTTTTTATTGCATTCTACACGTGTTTCGAAAGGCACAATTTACCAAATTCCGATTGAATAATGAGACCATATTGTGTCTTTCTCTTCAGGAAGAAATAGGAAATCCGTTGGAAAAAACAAAAACAGAACAGAGGCGGAGCAAAACAAATCGAACGAGGCTCCTAAGAGCCCATGGCCAAACTGTTTATCAATGTATGTTGAAAACGGGTGGTGGGTGCGTTGAAGATTTTAACGGGTCAGGCAGCGGTCATTCCGGTGGGTGAGGGCACGGGGTGCGTAGATGTTCTTTGTGACCGAGACTAAAGTTCTGACTATTTAAAGAATATTAGGTGTATTATATGGGGCGAGAATTAAACGAGATATAAACAGTAACCGCTCGACAACGTAAGGGGTATTAGCCATCTGATTGTGGCTCGTTCCGAGATTTATTATTGTTTTCAGACAGTTTTTCTACATCAGTGACAGTGGTTACTGTGAAAAACATTATATATTATTTGCAAGGGAACTCCTTCATCGAAGACCGGTGCTTACCATGCGTTGACGAGAGGCAATTACCTTGAAACTATAGTCCGTATGTAGTACTCGGGTCTTCGAGGGAGGATGACCTCCCTTTGCAAATAACACAAGGGCACTGAGATAGTGTCTAAAGTCCTTCTGGTGACGTTGATCGCCTAGGGCTAAAAGCATCAGTAACACCCCCCCCCCCCAGTGGCTAGCCACATTCAGATGGCTAATACCCCTTACGTTGTCGAGCGGTTACTGTTTATATCTCGTTCAGATATTTATTATTGTATATATATATATATATATATATATATATATATATATATATATATATATATATATATATATATATCAATGTGCTATTGGAACACCAACACAAATTAGACTAAACAAGGAAACATTCTTCATTGAAAAATATAAGCCCAAACTTAACCACTCTAACATTCTTATACAGAGAAACTCACCCCATTAAGTAAAAGAGGCAAGAAATATAAAGCGATTATCTCCCTTACACCGGAAGAAATCACTTATTATCTCCACTTACCTGGAACTCTTCTGTACACTTCATAACGAAGTCATAAGACGATGTTTTGAGAAATTTGAAAAGTTAACACGAAACCGGTAATTTCTTCAAAAACTATGTCACTGTATGAAAAAATTTTATAACATTCTTCTGACATAATGACTCAAATATATTTTTTAACCTTTTAAAACAAGCCTTCTGTAGTTTTTTTCACTTTTTACTATTTTCTATATATTCAACCACGTGCTTTCACACACCAACTTTCTCACCTTATATATATATATATATATATATATATATATATATATAATATATATATATTTATATATATATTATATATATATATATATAAATATATATATATATATATATATATATATATATATTATTATATATATTATATATATATATATATATATTATATATATATCTAGGGCGGCTTTTAAGCTAGCTCCTGTGGAGGGCTCTTTATTGGGCCCAACAATGATACTTCATGCATTGAGTACATATTAATTTGATTAAACTTTAATATTTTTCAAGCAATGAACAATTTTCATCAAAACAATGATATAATTTGTCGACTTTGAACTTATTGCAGAGCTTCATGAGAAACAACATTTTTCGTCTTCCCATTCGGGGTTCAGTACAATTTGTTTTCTGTCTAACTTCTTTCTTTCTCTCTCGCTTTCAGTTGATTGTTTTCAACCATCACAGTACCACCACCGTCGCCACCACAACTCTCATACACACACCATTCAGACTTCTCACGCCACCACCATCAATACCTTTGACTTCGCAGCCTTCCTCTCCACTACCATCCCCACTGTCTTTCACATTACTATCACCATTCATCCACCACGTCCACCACCACCAGCATCACCACCACCACCACAACAAGCACCAGCAGCACCACCACCACCACAAGCATCACCACCACCACCAGCATCACCGTCTCCCCCGCCTCTATTACAACTACAGCTCATACTATTACTAACGCCCCATTACTATCACAACCGTCAATCTCCTACCTTCTCTATGCCTACTCTCAACTTCACCCTAACATGAGCAATAATAGGAGTATCAAGTAATAACGAGAAAGAGGGTCGAAGTGTGACACACTGACACACAGAAATTAGTTTTCGCATTTATTATATATTATATTATATTATATTATATTATATTATATTACACACACACACACACACACACACACACACACACACACCATATAATATATATATATATATATATATATATATATATATATATATAACATAAGGGACTAAAGCCATCTGAATATGGCTAGGGACAGGGCAGGGTGGTGGGGGTGTTACTGTTGCATTTAGCCCCAGGCGAACATCGACGTCGCTAAAATGCAACAGTAACACCCCCACCACCCTGCCCTGTCCCTAGCCATATTCAGATGGCTTTAGTCCCTTATGTTATCGAGCAGTTACTGTCTATATCTCTTTTAGAGAATTATTATTGCTATATATATATATATATATATATATATCCATGTGTATGTGTATGTATGTATATATATAAATACATGCATGCATACATACGTATATATATTCACACATATATATACATATATATATGTATATATATATATACATACATATATATATATCGGATTACAAAGGCTTCCTGCTGACGATTCTGGCCTTGGCAGATAAATTCTATTCATTTGCTAAAAAAAAAGATGAAATTGCAGTACAGGATTAGCTGAGATGGTAAACGTTTTTGATTTTCATTCCATTTCATGAATTTATCCTCTTTTTGTGTATCTAGCACTCGCTTCTTTATTTGGAAGCCTTTTAATGTATTTATATATATACATGTATATATATGTATGTATATATATATATATATATATGCCATTTTTCATTTGCTATATATATATAAAGGTAAAGACCCCCTTCGGTCATGAATGACCATGGGATTGCACCTAGAAAGTTACCCTCCTAGACACAAGTCCGGGCAAGGTTGTTTATGGAAGGCCAGCAGTCGCCCATGCACACCAGCCTCCCCTCTCCACGCCACCAGTGTTATCCAAGGGAAAGACAAAGGTCGATACAGCTTGGCACCAGTGACGTCGCAACTCATTTCTACAGCTGAGTGAACTGGAGCAACGTGAAATAAAGTGCCTTGCTCGAGAACACAACACGCAGCCCTGTCCTGGATTCGAGCTCACAACCTGACGATCGTAAGCTCGACGCTCTAACCACTGAGCCATGCGCCTTCACTATATATATATATATACATATATATACATATATATATACATACATATATATATATATATATATATATATATATATATATATATATATATATATATATATATATATATATATATATATATATATATATATATATATATATATATATATATATATATATATATATATATATATATATATATATATATATATATATATATATATATATATATATATATATAGCAAATGAAAAATGGCAGATGGAATATTCGAGAATTTATTATTAATAACGACAATTGTTTCGACACATCTAGCATCTATCCTTCACGAATGGGACGCTCAACAACTGGTTCAGGAGCATCCGGTGGTGCAGATGTGTCTCGACGGGAGATAAACAGATATACCTCGTTAAAATAACAGTTCCGCAATATATCTTCTTATTGTGTTGAAAGAAAAGCAGTCAGACGAAGGAAATATTTTCATCTACATAGAGAATCAGAAATAAAAACGAACGCGAAATACAGCGATGAAAGTATTAAGAATAACCGTTAACAAATATGGATGTATAAACGCAATCGCGCAAGCTGCATGACGCGTATACATTCGCTCATACAAGCGCCCGCGAAAATGTGAGCATATGCACACGTGAGGTTTAGTGCTCTGACGATTAAAAAGCGAGTTTAATTGCTACTTGGTGTTTATAACAATGGGGAGGTTAAAAGCAAACTAAATTCGTCCATACCTTAAAATAAATTAACAGTTACTCAAAATTCATTCCCACTACATTGCGCGAAAGTACATTTATATGATTGTTGACATCTTGTGAGTCTTTCAGAAATAATGATCTTCACATTATCTATCTAGGTCGTCCCACAGTATACTCCAACACTGTTTCCACACGTTTTCCCCATTCATCTCGATCTTCCATTATGGTCCTCAGCTCCTGTAACCCTTTCCATACCAGTATCCTCCAGCAAGCTGTCGATACAGGTCGTCTTCCTCCTTCCTCTCCTGGTTCTTCCTTCCGTTGTTTGCCAGAGAATAGACAAGGATCCCTGGGGCAGAGACGGCACTTCCTAGGAATTATATTGTATGGTTTTGCGTGTCTTACTACGAACCAGGTTATGCTGCACTTACTTTTATCATCCTTCAGTCGCCATACAAAACCGGCCAAAGATGTTGAATGTCTCTGATTGTCTTAGAGCAACTTATGCATTGCATAAACAATACCAAAATGTGACAAAGGTTCAATAACCCACCAACTGGATCATACGCATCTAAATATTAACAAAGGAGATGTAAACCGTAATGATAAACACCAACTACGACCAATTTGTAGTAGTAGAAATACTTATGATACAGCCAGCATGTTAACAGCATCGGTAAACGGAGTCGGAGCTGACTTGTATACAAATAAATACGATAAATGCTCATGCAGAGAAAAATCAAAATGTTCATTGATGAATCTCTGCATGAGAACAAATCTTGTATATAAATTCACCGTGCACACAAGGGGAAGGCCGTACATTGGGCAGACAGCTGATTCATTTAAGAATCGTTATCGTAACCATGTCGCCAGCTTTAAGACAATCAGAACGAGACATTTAATATCTTTGGCCGATTTTGTATGGCGACTTAGTACAGCATAAGTTGGCCCATAGCAAGGCACGCAAAACCATTCAATATGATTTCTAGGAGGTCTCGTCTTTGCTCCGAGGGATCTCTGTCTCTTCTGTGGAAGAATAAGAAAATTATTAATAGAATTTCTGAAAGACTCACAAGATGCAAAAATTTGCCAAAATAACTTCCTTTGGCACACACACGCACGCACACACGCACACACACACACACACACACACACACACACACACACACACACACACACACACACACACACACACACACACAGAGTTAAAGTTCTGTATGAATTATGTTATTTCTTTTTTCTGTTCGCTAAGTTACAGCTGAAATCCTATGGAAATTACCTTTTCTTATTCTGTTGTTCCTGTTCGTGAGGAGCGTATTGCAAAACCTGATCTTCCATTTAAACTTACAAGGAAGTTATCTCAGAAACCCTGTCCTTTACCTGTTGTTTCTAGCATGTCTTAGATGATATCTGTATGCCCCCACCCCACTTATTTCTTTTCTCAATTTACTCACATTTATGTTTTCCATACAGGAGATTTGCATTTCGCCTGAAAGTGGGTAGCTGATGGGTAGCCAGGGTGGGGGAATATTCAATATTTCTTTCAGAAAAATTAAATTTTCAAAAACAAATTATATTTTCCACATTCGTAATCTCTGTGTTTTTCTACGTGCATAAAAAACACAATTCGAAAAAAACAGTTAAAAATTAGAAAATTTCGGTGGGGTGGTGGGAAATTATAATTTTGAAAACATGATTTCTAGGGGCAAAATCATATTAACCCCTTTTTATTCCATGAAACGGTTTGTGATCCTTCTTAAGAACATAAATCACTTTCATGCAAATTGTACCCTGCCCCAACCACTTCACTTCTGGACAAAAAATAACTTCCATTACACCAGTAATCCATTCCACTATATATCAGCTAACAGAATGCATTACGCTTATCAAGACAGAACATAGCCAAATCATTCACAGAGTACCGCTTCTTCTCATAATAACGTCATACAAATTGATATATGCATTTTCCAACTTCTTTTCATTCTTTACTAAAAAATCCAATTCTACAATGCACAACTTCAAACTGCTATGTCTTCCATATTATATGTTCCTTAATCGTTCTCTCTTTTCATCTATGCCACCAAAACGAAAACATTCTCATTTATCTCCACAGACAAGGGCCGCAAAACTGCCTCTATTCATGCTCAAGAAAACTCACTTCAGCGATGCCCAAATGTGTAATATTTCAAAACAATCACCGACGTCAGAAGTTCTGGTCTAAACTACAATTATTATCTGGATGAATGCACGATGGTACGCCATGGTGCACCAGAAGCCCTGTATAGGTCACTAAGGGATATTAGAAACAATACTGCCGTTATTGGGTGGGGGGGGGTAAACTTAATTGTTGTCCTCGCAGAAGATTACCAGTCATACCACGGGGTACGCAAGCTGACGACATCTATGCATGTCTGAAGTTTTCACCTCTGTGGAGGTTTGTTTGTCAGCTTTCATTAAGCAACAATATGCAAACTCATCTCTACAACGACCCCTTAGCTGAAGAATTCTTTCAACTTCTGGAAATGGCACCTTACCTTTGAATAACACGCTGCAGTAGCATGTACTGTAATGTGGGCACATGGTGTCTACATTGGACGAGCTTAAAGAAAAGGTATTTCCCACATTGTAAGACAACTTCAAAATCATTGCATGGTTCGCAGAGAGAGCTATTGTAACACCTCAGAATGAAAGCGTTGATAAAGTAATGCATGAAGTCCTCCACATTCTACCTGGAAATGATCTAAACCTCATAAGCAGTTATAAACAAGATAAACGTCATAAAAGGGTTATGAATAAGATAAACCGCATAAGCAGCTATAAATAAGGCATAGAGGCAAGGTATAGAATCAATGGGTCTTAAGAGTTAATCTAGCAAAAACCAATGTCTTAATAAGAGATATTACAAATCCCTTCAGCTAGAGGACCCTACTCTATCTACAGTAAAGACGTAGGTAGAAACTCCATAAGAGGCACCCAGTGAAAGTTTTGGGCATATAGAAGGTGCAGCAATATGAGAGGCAGGTGAAATGAGAAAATAGTTTTTGTGTGGAAGGTGCACAATGTAGAAATAACACTGAAAATGTACAAAAAATAAACGCCATGAATTGTCAGGCGGGTAAGCTAGAGTTGGTAGATAGCTTCCATTATCTAGTGGACGTGGATGCTCCAAGAGTGTAACTACTAGAATAAGAATAGGCTGGACAAATTTCAGGGAGCTCCTACTTCTGCAGCAACAAAGGGCCTCTCTCTCAGAGTGAAAGTTAGATTGTATGATAACTGTTTGTGAATAGTGATGCTACACATCAGCAAAACATGGGCTGTGAGAGCTGAGGACATGTGTAGGCTTGAAAGAAATGAAGCTAGCATGCTTTGCTGGATGTGCAATGTCAATGTACATGTATGACCAAGTGTGAACATCTTGTGAGAAAGGTTGGACATAAGAGGTATTGGATATGGTGTGCAAGAGAGACGACTCCACTGGTATGGTCATGTGATGCTTATGGATGAGAAGAGCTGTGTAATGAAGTGCCAGTCTCTGACTGTGGAGGGGACCCATGGTAGAGGGAGACACAGGTAGACATGGGATGAGGTGGTGAAGCATAATATTGTGAACTTTGGGCCTCACACAAGCAATCACTAATGACCGAGTCCTTTGGCGACATGTCATACTTGTGAAGACCCATGAAACCAAGTTGTGACTGATGCTGGTGCCCCTTAACTGGCACCCATGTAAAAAGCACTTTTGGCATTATGCTGTGCTTGAGAAGAAGACCCCTCAAGTCAAGTGAAATTGTAGTTGTGGCAGATATTGGTATCACGCGACTAACACTCGGAGTGGTTGGCATTAGGAAGGGCATCCAGCTGCAGAAACCATGCCAAATCACACTGGAGTCTGGTGCAGACCCCTGCTTGCCAGCCCTCATCAAACTGTCCAACCCATGCCATCATGGACAACAGACGTTAAAAGATGATGATGATGATGATGATGATGATGATGATGATGATGATTAGAAAACATCATGACAGATGTTCATGAGCTTGAGAAAGGAATGGAAATATCTAAGAAAGAATACCAGACCCGGAAGGAGCGAGATGCTCCAATTGTATTGAGAGATTTCTTGGGAAGTTCTGAAGAAAGGTTAAAAAAACTTATAACTGATGTCAAAACAGCAAAGGTTTGGATGAGGTTTCTTTTAATCATGTCTCATTTGAGATTCCTTCTACAAATGTCTTTCATATTCTTCATTAACTTTGTTACCGTTATTATTATTAAGGAGGTCAGTTGGCAGAATTGTTAGCATGCCAGACAAAATGCTTAGTGGCATTTCAAATTCTGAGTTCAAATTCTGCTGGCATCCGTTTTGTCTTCCACCTTTACAGAGTTGATAAAATAAATACCAGTAGAACCCTGGGGTTGATCTAATCGACTTCTCTCTGCCCAACAAATTTCAGGACTTAATCCTACAACTGAAAGAATTATTATTATTTTAATATAACCAGCATCTGTAGATGTATCTCCTGATGTTTATGTGTGGTGATGCTTGTCACATTATTGCTTCGTTTTTATGACTCACCAGGACCACTTTTCATAGCCTCAGTGTCCATTCTGTCTTCACAGATTCCAATGGAGACATGAATCATTTTGTTAACCAGTCAGTTCCATCCTCTATTGCCCTTATGAATTAAATGTTGAGTCCTTCAAAGTTCCAAGTTTAGTTAAAAATCCATCTTTTATTTCTGCAGGATTAATAAAATGCCAGAAATACTGATTTGGTATAAAGTTTAGAATAAGAACCATCTCCACCTCTTTTAGGAATAGAAGCTAAGAGATTATATATTAAGATCAGAAATGGAACACAAGTAGATACATTGAGAGAAGAAATGGATATTTTGCTTTGACTCTGTAATTAGCTGACATGTTAATTATTTCGAGTTATAAATTTCACCTATATGCGTTTTTTTTATTTACCTTTTTTAATGTTTTCTATTTTCAGGATGCCTATCATCGGGTTGTGGAACTTTGGTAAAAACCCCAGGATGGTTTCACCAACAACGTTTCTCCCAGTTTGTGAATGTATATACGGTACACGACCCTTAACATCTCTTTTGCATTGGCTAAGGATATTTAAAAGTCATAACTGATTGAAGAAGTAATTGGAATCAATATATTTTGTGTTATTGATCTAGTTGACCAGTTGTAAAGTGACTTTTATTGAAATTCAATTTGGAAAGCTATGTTATTTACCTCCCTTTGCTTCTTATGATAAAGGATTCAACGCAGTTACCTCCCTTGATAACTTTTCTAATTACCTGATTGTACTTTATCACTGATATGCAATCTTATTTGCCGGTGGCTCCACCCTTAAATTATATGAATCTTGATCCAATACATGACAGATATGTAATTTCTTTCTTTTGGAATTTGAAACCGAATGATTTTCGTTTTATCAGGTTTGAAAACTACATAAGTTAGTATTATAAACTGTTGGTGTTAATTTATTAAAAGGGTTTTTGTGTTGTGGATAATCCACTCTCTCTTCCTATCTCTCTCTCTCTTTTTCTCTCTCTGTCTTTCTCTCCCTCTCTCTCTCTCTCTTTCTCCCTCTCTCTCCTCTTAGAGTCTGACTGTTTAACATTTGTAGAATATTACTTATTCAGTAAGTATTAAACATGGCAGTGCAATTTCTCCGTATTAATTTAACAACTGTTTTTGGTGCCACATAAAAAGGATTCATGTCACAGTGACACGTAAGAAGCACTGGTACCACATAAAAGGCACACAGTACATTCTGTAAAGTGGTTGGCGTTAGAAAGGGCACCCATCTGTAGAAACCATGCCAAAACGGACAATGGAATCTGGTGCAGCTCCTATCAAACTGTCCAACCAATGCCAGCGAGAAAAACGGATGTGAAATGATGATGATGATGATGATGATGATGATAAACCTCATTGGATTGACCTTATTGACCTTCCCTTCTGTCCATCAAAGATTGATAAAACCAGTGTCAGTCATTTAGTGACGTTAATTCCTCTCCAACAAATTAGTTGCTTTGTTTGTAATGTTGATGCAACCAATCAATTTGGAGCTCTATATCGGAATTATCCAAGACCGATTAGGCTACCAAGAGTTTGCCAAAGTACTTTCCACTAAAGCTTACTTGATTTTAATACAATTTAGTCAAATAAAAAGAGGCAGGCCCATAACCTTTGCAATCCCTTCTAAACTGACGAGAGATTCATCTGGTTGATATTCAGCCTAAACATCACCATTTGTAGTAACCTTCGAACAAAACAGTTTTCTAGTTTTGTAAACTAATTGAAGCATTCAACAGTTGATTAGTGCTCCTACTTGAATCCCTGTTTTAAGAAATAACTTGATGTGGGTTTTTTTTACCTCTTCATGTGTCATTTGAGATCTGTTGAAGAAATATCTTTAGTTTTCTGTTTTTAATTTAATTCTCATTTTTATTTGGTATAAAGTCAAGTTTTTATTATTCATCTCATTTTAAATCACAAACCAAATATAGATGTGTTCTTTATTGAAAGAAACCCTAATATGAACAGTCTTTGTTTTAATTGAAATAATTCTCTCTTTACAGCAAGCAGTGATTGACAACGAACGACGGAAAAAGTTAGAATTTGCTGCTGTTGATGATGTCTTACCACCAACACTGCAAAAGAAGAAGGAAAAGCGATTAAAAACAGTGTGTATCATCAACATTATTATTATTATTATTATTATTATTATTATTATTATTATTATTATTATTATTATTACTATATGAAAATTCACAGCATATTTTGCTGGGTATAATGGAAAGTGTCAGCTGTCCACATCCAGCAGACTAAGGTGACACTTGTTTACTGGTCATGCTTCAAGAACCCTGCAAAGAATTCCTGCAGTTCCAAGCAATGGTGATTTTCGTAGGTGTTCTACATGACTTTTCAAGCCATGTTGCTAGTTGAGTGCTGATACTTCCAACGGTACCAATTACTATTGGTATCGTCTCTACTCTCCTCATTCATCACAACCTTCCTATTTCCCACCACAAATAGTCATCGTTGTTTATTTTTACTTCTTCTTTCACAGTGATCCCGTTGTCACCGGGGCATTCTATGCCGATTATCATATCTATCCATCTATTTATATACACCTATATACAAACATACATACATGCATTAAAATTTTGTGACCTCTGCAGATTGTTTCGGTTGCTTAGTTTGACTTTCTTCCTTTACAACTTCATCCTTTTTAACACTGGAGGGAAGAAAGAAAGAAAGAAAAAGAGGAAAGAGCCAATCAGACATTTAGCAAAATAATGTTTAATATTTGAAATATGATGCAGATGCTGATTATAATTATGATGAATAAAATTCTTTTCTACTCTAGGCACAAGGCCCGATTAGATTGACCCAGTACGCAACTGGTATTCAATTTATTTATCGACCCTGACAGGATGAAAGGCAAAGTCCACCTCGGCGAATTTGAATGCAGAATGTAAAGACACACGAAATACCGCAAATAATTTCGTCTGGATGATTAAGTTTCGTATTAAATCAATGATGATGTTATTGTTGATGTTGTTGTGCAAACAATGATGATGATGATGATGATGATGATAATTATGGTTATGTTGATGACAACAATAATAATGATGATGATGATGATAACAAAAATGATAATGATGATTACATTGATGATGATGAGAATCATGATGCTACTACTGATGGTGATGATGATGTTAATGATGTTTAAATCATTTAAGAGACACCTACGCGAACTCCAGTTGTCCAGATTCGGTCAAATCACTGAAGTTGTCCATCATTTTCCGGTTGTTTGTTTCGGGTAACAACAATGACAATAGCCCCGCTATTACGGAAAGTGGTCCCATAAGAATCATCGGCATTATTCGACCAACCTTGCCAGAAACCAAATCTGACTGGAAAAAAAAATCAGAAAAAAATATGATTTTGTTATTGTTTGGTCGCAGATCATTACTGAACCAGCACACTTATGGTCAAAGGGGTTCCCACCGTTATCACCCTGTTATATTTCAGCATATATAGGTAAAAAAAAAACAAGGAGTGCGTTACGTGAATAATGCTATCAGAAGTCAAACACTTATTGTAATAAACAAACGAATGGAAAAAAAGACGCGGAAGGTGAGGTTGAAAAACGTATACCAAATGCACAGATGAATGAAGAACAAACACAGAAAGTCACTAACTTCTCATCAGTTATCGACCAAGGGGTCGGGTGCAATTTCGTGCCATTATTGATATTTCTTCCACCCTGGAGGCAACCAGCGAGAGAACTTGATGGGAGTGTAACCAAAACATGACAAGACGAAACGAGACGGACAAACAAGGATGAAAAGGGTATACGGAAATGGACAAAAGAAAATGGATAAAAGTAATTCGATAGGAGACTGTTTGTGGACGGATGAGGGACAAAAAAAATACGATTAATAGACAGAATAAGGCCTTAGGGACAAGTGAAGACAGCAACAAAAATACATATACAACAACAAAATAATACATATACAAGAAAAAGAAAGTCGGGGTCTAGCAGACAGACAAGTGTGGAGTAACGCAAAAAAGAAATATAAAATGTCCTTCTGGACAAGAGAAAGGCAGAGTGAGTTTGTTTTATTGTTCCAAGTATCAGCATAAAATGATTTCAAATTTTGGCACAAGGCCAGCAATTTCGAGAGATTTGGGGTAGGTCAACTACATCAACCTCAATATCTAACTGGTACTTATGTTATCTATCCCGAAAGGGTGAAAGGCAAAGTTGACCTCAGTGGAATTTCAACTCAGAATGTAAAGACGGACGAAATGCTGCCAAGAATTTGTTCCAGTCTGTTAATGATTCTGTCAGCTCACCACCTGAAGTAGCAGCTTAATAATGACAAAGTTATTCCACTAAATTCTTCGTTATTTCAAAATTAATTAAAACAAATGCTGTGTATTTCAGAAATGTGGTAAGAAAAGGCTTAGCTATTTTACTAAATTCTTTGAAACAAATACAGTGTATTTCATCCCAAATACGGTAACAAAAGGTTTATAGCCATTGTGCTTGGTCTGATGGATAATATTTTCTTATTCGTATGTTGTTATGTAAATCCGTAGAAAGATAAGCCTAGCTCTGTCTCTTTACTAGTTGTGCTGGTTCCACGATAGGTGGACTAACAAAAGGGGCGAACAACAAAACAAATAGCAAGTCTGAAAGTATCTAAATACTTACAAAGTTGAGAATATAAGGTGCCACACTGCCGCCAACACGGGCAAAGGTGGACATAGTCCCCAATGCACCGTTTCTTATACAAGTTGGATACAACTCCAAAGTGTATAAATACACAATTGAAAAGGCTGAAGTGATAAACATACGGCCTAACATCGAACTGGCAGTTAATATCCATCGATGGGCTGAAAAAGAAAAAGGTAACAGATATAATCTTTAAGTAAAAAAAAGAAAAAAAGCAACCCTTTCCTGTATTTCACAGACATGTGGACCCTTATTTAACATACTACCCAGTGGGATTGAAGAAGGAGCCATAAGGTTGTGATGCAAGCTTCTTAACCATTTGATCATACGGAACATTACATTGAACCTAGTGTTTGACTGGGTTCTTTAGTTTTTTGATCGTGAAAGAATGAAAGGCAAGAACGACCATGTCAGGATTTGAACCCAGAACACAAACCGGAAGAAATGCCACTAAGCATTTTGTCTGGTGCAGCAATGATTCTGTTATACTAAAAGAGTTTGGATAAAATAATGGAAAGCACCGGATTAAATGGAAGTTTTATTATTTAATATGGAATTGGTCCACGTTTAGCATCAGTCACAGATTTAATATGTTGAGGAATTGACTTGTACAAGTCCTGGATGGTTGTTAAGGGAATTTTGATCCATTCTTCAAATAAAGCTTTCTTTAGGTCTTTCCACACCAATGGTGGAAGGAAACAGCTTCTCCCTTGTTACTCCAAAATGCATCATAAACGTTCAGTAATGTTAGGGTGGAATGATTGTAGGGATGGTCTACTTCATTTATGTGCAAAACCAAATATATGACACCCTATGCATAACACCAACATGAACTTCTAACTTGTTGTCTCTTGAGGTCTCTGAGTGAGACTTGGAGCCAACCTGTACAAGTACAAAGCAAAAGTAAAACATATAATAATAATAATCCTTTATACTATAGGTACAACGCCTGGCATTTGAGGGGAGGGGTTAGTAGATTACATCGACCCCGGTACATAACTGGTATTTATTTCATCGACCCCGAAAGCATGAAAGTCAAAGTTGACATCGGCGGAATTTGAACTCAGGACGTGGCGGCAGCGAAATACTGCCAAGCATTTCGCCCGACGCGCTAACGATTCCATGGATACGAAGACAAGGAAAATGTTGACAGTGCACGGAGCCTCCACCCTAGCAGTGACATCGACAGGCTGTACTTGCCCAGAAGAAGCGGTGGGTGAGGTTTGATCGGTTTCCAGGATTCTATCGAAGCAGAGGAAAACAGCTTAGGGTGGTATGTAAAAATGCCGTGGAACCATTGTTGAAACATGTGAAGAAGTCCTGCGTCATTAAAGCTTAAAATTGTGTAGAGGAAGAAAAACTTACAGAGGAAAAAGAACATGCGCACGCGCACACACACACACACACACACACACACACACACACACACACACACACACACACACACACATACACACACACGCATACATGCACACACACACACACACACACACACACACACACACACACACACAGAAAGTGCATGGAAGGGAAACAATGTACTGTTAGTTTGCAAAAGATGCGAACGCCAAGACAGATACAGAAGACCGGTGGCTATGGATAAGGAGGAGTGACCTGATGATAAAGACAGAATCGCTTATATGCGCAACTCAAGAACAAGCTTAAGGACCAACTAGCTGAAGTGCAGAATCGATAACACTACCGACAGGGACAAATGCAGACAAATGTGTTGTGGGAGGAGTGAAACAGTATGGCGTATGGTTAGCGAATGCACGAAATTTGCACAACACAAATACAAAAGACGACATGACAATGTGGCAAGAATGATCCATTGAGTGCTTTGTGGGAATCACGGCCTACAAAGAGCAAAAGATGTGGCTTGAGCATATCCCAGGAGGAATGAACGAGAGTCAAAATCGCAAAATCTTGTGGGATGCAATGATTCAGTGCGATCACTTGACCAGACATCGAAAACCGGACATTGTCAAGGTGAAGAAAAAAAAAAGAAAGAACACGCATGATAATCGTCATAACATGTCCTCGTGACTACAGGATCAAAAAGAAAGAAGAAGAAAAACTGAACAACTGTAACGATTTGAAGTGGGACATACGAATGTTATGATCAATGAGGAGAGCAGATGTGGTACCAATAGTAATTGGTGCAATTGGAAGTATCAACTCTACCAACGTGGCTCAAAAAATGTGTATAAGTGTGAAGGTAGAACACTTACAAAATCAGCATTGCTTGGAATTGCAAGAATTCTTTGCAGGGTTCTTGAAGCATGACCAGTTAACAAGTGTCAACTTAGCATTCTAGCTGTGGACAGCTGACACTTTCCACCATACCCAGCAAAATAAGCTGTGAGCTTTCATCAAATAATAAGTTTATAGAATTGTATAACTTCAAGAATAAAAATTACGGCTGGAGAAAATCTAATATTAATAATGTTAATACTAAGAAATACGTGTATATAAATAATAGAAAGACCAAAACAAGGAATATTATCTGGTGTAATGCACAATTCACATATCCCATTGCTACTAATACTCTTCGAAAATTCGTTGCCGCTGGATAAATGCTTCTCACCTTCAAGTAAGTATAGGAAATTATTTAATTGCCAGGGTATAAAATTTTCTTATTCAACCACCAGAAATTTGGCTATAGTTATAGCAGCGTATATCAAAAGAAGAATCAGGGAGTATTTCAACTCAAAATCTGTAAACACGAGTAGAACTGTTTGTCTGAATTGTGAAATGAACTCTATTTAAGAGTGATTCCAACAAGGATAATACAATTAACACTTAGAAATAATATTAATTATAATATTGATAATAATCCTGCAATAACTCCTTGATATGAAAGGAGGAATAGTACTAATTCATTTCACCATGAGTACTACATACAAATGAATACATGCCTTTGTAATTTCAAAAGCAAAATTATCTGTCCTCTAGAAAATCAGTGCTTAAGGAAGAAAATAGTGTATCAATGTTACGGTATTAACAGGGGACGTACGTATTATTATGTAAGTTTCTCTATGACCCTTCCTTCACCCCATCCGTTGCTGCTGCTGCCCTTGACCCCGGTTTTTGGTGTCGTTGCTGCATGTCTCTGTGTTTGGGTGGTGGTAGTAGTAATAGTAGTAGTAGTAGTTGTTGTTATTGCCGTTGTTTCTGTTGTTGCTGTTGGTCAGGATATTGATGTTGCTGCAGCCGTTTGTGAAATTACTGTGTTTGTGTGTATATGGGTTCGCTTACTCTGTTGTTCGTATCCGTGCCCTTTATACAGTTTTCTGTTTACCTATTTATCTCTATTTCTTATATTTACCATACGTATGTGCATAATTGTCTACTGAGTGTATATTACACTGTTTGTACCATTTTCTCTTCCTTGTGTCTTTAGTCGTCGTGTTGTGTGGTGTAGTGGCGGGTGTTATTGTTCCATTCGTGTTTTCTGTTGAGGGTCGGTCGGTCGGTCTGTCTATTGCTATGTGTGTAACTTAGGTAATGTGTCTGAGTGTCGAGTCAGTTTTATGCGTTGATAATACCTTAACTTCTATGCTATAAACCGAGCCACTATGTTCTAATTGAGCATATTAGTAGAACACTGCCGAGCCTTTCTCCTCTTTGAGCTCTCGCCAATTGTCACTTACACGCTCCTCTATGCTGCGTGCTGTCTCTCCATTGTAAGTAGATGCCTTATGCTTTGACAGACATTCTCTAGAGCAATACTCTGTGTAAAACCCCAAATACGGCATCCTAGTCATAACACCAATTTGAATTTATAACTTGTTGTTTGTTAAGATATCTGGGTGAGACTTTGAGTCAATTTGTACGAATACAAAGCAGAAGCCAAGCATATAATAATAAGACGAGCATTGTCCCTGTGAGAACAATAACCTTCCCTGAATGGATCTTTGAAAGCTTAGAGCTACTGGATGACTTACTGACTTGGAAATGTCAAGAAACATTTTTTTTACATGCCTTTATTTCAGTTTTTAAATAAACAGTCTGGTGTGTTTATTTTACTGGTTTATCAATGTATACAGTGAGTCTCTTTGCCCTAGGTGTTGGGAGAACGCTTGGCAAGAAATAGAAACAAAGCTGAAGGAAGAAGCAAAACATAACGATGATGATGATGACAATGTTGATGGTGGTGTTCGTGGTGACGGTTTCAAATTATGGCACAAGGCGTGCAACTTTAAGGAGAGTGATCACTTCGACCCCAGAACTTAACTCTGAAATATGACAGGCAAAGTTGACCTCAGCTGCATTTGAACTCAGAATGTAAAGAGCCAGAAGAAATTCTGCTAAGTATTTTGCCCAGCACTCTAAGGATTCTGCCATTTCACTGCCTTCATAATAATAACAACAACAATAATAATAATGATGATAGTAAGGATTTTGGACTCTCAAAATGTGTTACGATGGTGATGAGACGAGGAAAGCGTGTCAGAACAGAAGGCATATTATTGCCAAGTGGTGAAATGGTGAAGGCAATTCCAGCCAGAATCCAGCTGTAAATACCAGGGAATGCCTGAGTCATATGGAATCGAACACAATGACATGAAGGACAGGACAAAAAGAGAATACCTGCGGCGAGTGAGAAAATATTGGCTTCAAAGCTGAATGCCAGACATATAAGTTTGGCAATAAACTCGCGCGCAATCGCAGTAGCTCGGTATGGTGCTGGGATCCTGAAGTGGAAAGAGAAGGAGTTAAAGGAGATGGATAGGAAGTCATGAAAGCTTCTAACGACGCATGGAGCCCATCATCCACGTCCAGACACTGATTGCCATTACATGAAGAGAGCAAATGTGGAAGATCTGCGTGTGTATCGAACTCGAGAGTTTAATGAGATATCTAGTCGAAAGTAAGGAAACCTTGCTTGTGTCACTTACGAATGAGGGAGTATTAAAAGCAACGAAGAAAGGAGAAACAAAGGAAGAAGTAAAAAACGGACATGAAGAAGCATTACGAAAGAATGGACTACACAATCAATTCCATGTAACCACAACAGAAGTTGCTGGAAAAAAATAAGTGGGATTGGCTGATGAGAGGAACACTAAAAAAAGAGACCAGGAGAACTATAATGGCAGAGCAGGACCAAGCTCTGGTTATAAACTGGAGGGTCAACCTGAGGAATGAGCAAGTGTCTCCACTGTGCCGTATCTGTAATAGAGTGGATGGAACCATTGTCTATATCACAAACGGATGGCCTAGACTTGCCGAAAAACCACTACAAGTTGTGGCGTCACGACCAGGTAGCGAAAGTTGTACCTTGGAAACTTGGAAAAGTGGGAGCAAGGAAGACGTCGTATGAGCACAAACCACAGAGAGCGGCAGTGTCGGGGACTAGTAAAATCCTCTGGGATTTCCCAATTCAAACAGATCAAATGCTAGCGCATAAGAGATCGGACCTAGTGGTAGTGGACAGCGTGCATCACGTATGACATATAGTGGACGTTGTATGCCTCTTTGACCAACGAATAGCGAAGAAGGAAAGCCCGGCTATGCATGCAAGACTCCAGGAGCTCCAACAAAACCTGTGATAAAAAGATAATAATAATAACAACAGCAACAACAATAATAATAATGATTCGTTTACCTTTATTGCCATAGAGGACGGGAAATATTCCAGCGATACAAGCGACTCCAGCCAAAACCATCAGGCTAGCATGCATTTTTTTTCTTCCAACACGATTTAACAGAAGGATGCACAGAATGTTCGCTGGAAACTCGACAACCGAATTCAAAAAGAAATTCATATAGAAATTGCCATATAATTTGCCAATATTAAGAGTAAGGCCATAATATACCAAGCTCACAATCGCCCTATAGAAAAGAAATAAAACAGTTTATACAATGTACAAAAATGCACAAAAATTGCTGATCAAACCCTGGTTAGATGGTTGCGTAATTTCTTAGAGAGAATTATGATAATTTGAACATTGAGACCAACAGCAAGTAAAGTTATACAACTAACTGCCTAATATAAACATCTAAGACAACTCAACAACTGAGACAAAGTTAGCCAATGAGAGCCAATTGATGGGGGCAACTTTAGTGCGTTGGATAAATGGAGAGTAAATGGTTTGTATGCATATGTGGCCTTTTTTTAGTTTATGTGTGTATAGAGTGTTTATGTTTATGGAGTAGAAAATATTTCGTGATTAGCAGAATTCACTGATTCGTCTGTAGTGTCTGACACTTGTTAGCCAACGGTATGAAATAGTTTTCTAAATTTGATGAAGGGCCCTGCCTAAATCCTCATATCCTTCCTCTTCCTCACAGCAAAGAAATACCTAAAAAGGTTTGTCAGTTTGCCTCATGGTCCCAGCAGACAAAGTAGAAAAGGTGTTGCCCCAGATGCACTGGAACAGCCACTCTGACCTCACACTTGCGGATAGCTGTATCCACCCTGATAGCGGTGAGCAGGGATGTGGTTGAGGGCCTGAGAATGCTGGAAGTCTCCACTGACGCAGGCTTGACCACAAACCTGTCAGAGAATGGCCAATACTTTGATAACCTACTTTTAGGGACTTGTTACCATGGTTTTGTTTCAATTAATTTTGAAAATAAAGAAGAATTTGATAAAATGAGTTGCCCATAATTAAGACTGAAACACAAATAAACATGAAATTTTAATGGAAAATTTCAAATTGAATCAAACAGGAAGTCTGTATGATTCAACAAGGGACATTCTCATTTGGGTTGATATCAAAAGGGTCAACTAAGTTTTACTTCTCATTTTATCCTTCTTTGCTTTGCTCTAAAAAGAATTCCTTTATTTCATCTTCATGTAAGCATCCTTGCACACTTAGTATCTTTGATATTCCTTCAAGTTTGACTCCACCATCATCATCATCATTTAAGGCCTGCTTTCCATGCTAACATGAGTTGGACGGTTTGACTGAGAACTGGTAAGCTCGAAGGCTTCACCAGGTGCCAGTCAGGCGGCACTGGCATCGGCCGCGACAATGACTTCACTTGACACAACAGGTCTTCACAAGCACAGTTTATTGCCCAGTGATTGAAGGATGCTCTTAAATGGGCCGGCTATGCTGCACTGGCATAGGCCACGGTTACTGTCTCACTTGGCTTACCGGGTCCTCTCAAGCACAGCATATCTCCAAAGGCCTCGGTGACTTATCATTGCCTCCGTGAGGCCCAACGTTTGAAGGTTGCGCTCTACCCCCTCATCCCAGGTGTGACACTTTTTCACACAGCTGTCCTCATCTATACGCAGCACATGACCACACCAGCGCAGTCGTCTCTGTCCTGTCCACCACATCTGATGCTTTTTATGTCCAACTTTTCTCTCAGGGTGCTTACTCTTTGTCGTGTATGCACACTGACATTACACATCCAGCGGAGCTTCATTTCTTGCAAGCTTACGCATGTTCTCAGCAGTCACAGCCCATGTTTCACCGCCGTGTAGCATGGCTGTTCTCACAAATGCGTCATCCAGTCTACCTTTCACTCTGAGCGAGAGGACCTTCGTTACCAGCAGACTTAGGAGCTCTCTGAACTTTGCCCAGGACATTCTCATTCTAGCAGCTACTGACTTGGTCACTAAGGTAACGGAAGCTATCAACTACTTCTAGTTTTTCCCCCTGCCATATGATGGAAGCTGTTTTCATCACATTTTCAATGTTTATTGCCTTGTGCATTTACCACACACAAAAACTATCTTCCCAGTTTGCCTTCCTTTGATAATGCTGCACCTCTTATGTATCCCTAGCTTACACTTGGTACATCTTATGGAGTTTCTACCCACGCCTTTTCGACAGATCGAGCAGGGCCATCTACCTGAAGGAATTTGTGATTTGTCTGTCTTCCTACTTTCTAAGGCTCTGGTTTTTGCTAGATTGACTCTAAGACACTTCGATTCTTCTCTTTCTTGAGACAGCATTCACCCGGGGTGGGTTGAGCTGGCTTCATTCATCCGCAAAGCTGCATCTCTCACAAACGCCGACCAGACCTGACGATTTGAAGCTAACGACTGCGTGATCTCCAACCACTCCTTATTCCAGCGGCGACTAGGTTGGGTTCCAGATCAGCTTTGACTGTCATCAGCCAGGCTTTTCGTTGTCCACCACATCGCTTTCGCCAACCCTGAAGGGGAGTTGGGGCAATTACTTCGTAGATGAATTCTTCTGGTTGACGACGGAAGGTATGACCCAGCCAACGCAGATGTCTCGTTAGGATGACTTGTTGGAGGGAGGTGATTTTGCACTGGTGTCACACCGAATTATTGGAGACAAAGTGATGCCATCGGACACGAAGGATGCGGCGTAGACAGAGGTGATCGAAGGATTCTAGTCGCTTAATATCTTCCACCCTCATTGGCCTGACTCGCTGCCGTAAAGGAGATCGTTCGCACCAGTGCTTGGTAGATCCACTGTGGTGCGTCGGATCTCAGATCTTGACCAGAGTCGTGCACTGAGTCGGTTGAAGGCTTGGCGAGCGAGATCGATTCGTGTTTTAATGTCAGCTTCACCTTGACCTGTAGCTGTAATGATGGCGCCAAGGTATTTGAAACTCTCAACCTCTTCATTGAGGACAATGGGTGTTTTGTCTGGTGGGCGAAGCCGGCTGTGAGAATTTTGGTCTTCGAGGCATTGACTTTCATACCAATCATCGATGCAACACGCTGGAGCTCATTGATAGCAAACTGGACGTCAGCAAATGTTTCGCCAAGTATCGCAATGTCATCTGCCTAGTCTAGATCCTTGACGGAAAAGTTGTGACCAACAGTGACACCGTGGAACTCCCTTAATGCATCTATGGTGATACAGTAGATGGCGTAATTGAAAAGAGTTGGCGAAAGAACACATCCTTGCCGAACGCCAGACCATATTTCGAAGGGTTCCAACACTTCACCGTACACGCGTACGCGGGATCTTGTTGAACGGTAATAAGCTTTGATAACATTGAGAAGTTTAGGCGGGATACCATCTGCCTGCATGATCTTCCAGAGGGTATCACGACCGACGGAGTCGAATGCAGCACGATTCTAGACCTTCCTTCCACACCAGAAACTTCTCCTCTAGTTTTGATAGTGAATCAGCTATTAGAGCAAGGTCATCGGCATAGAGGAGCTCCCGGGGGCATTCTGTCTTGAATTCCTGTTATTGCCTGGTGGACTATGATGAATAAGAGGGAGCTGAAGACTGATCCTTGGTGGACCCTACTCCTACTCAGAATTCTTCTCTATACTCGTTGCCAGCCCTAACTGACAGCATCCCTGTACATGGCCTGTAGAGCTCTCATTGACCACACATCTATCCCTAGTTTTCGCATTGACCACCAGATAAAGGATCGGGGGACTCTGTCAAAGGTTTTCTCCATGTCAACGAAAGCCAAGTACAGAGGTTTACCTTTGGCTAGGTACTTCTACTGCAGTAGTCTTACCAGAAATATAGCCTTAGTAGTGCTTTTCCCTGGCATGAACCCAAACTGCATCTCATCTAAACTAACTCTCTCCCTAATAAGTTGGGCTATGACCCTCTCCGTAACTTTCTTTACCTGATCCAGCAACTTGATACCTCTGTAATTATTTGTATCTAATGCGTCCCCTTTACCTTTGTAGTAGTTGACTATGGTGCTGCTACACCAGTCATTGTGTATGACTCCCTCATGTATCACCTGGTTGACTATACAGGTGACTAGACTATAGCCTACACCGCCAGATATTTTAAGTACCTCTGCGGTGATACCTGACAGGCCGGGAGCTTTCCCGATCAATATAGGTGCATGCATGGTTGTGTTGTAAGAAGCTTGTTCCCCAACCACATGGATCCAGGTTCAGTCCCACTGCATGGTACCGTCATCAAATGTCTTCTACTATAACCATGGGCTGACCAAAGCCTTCTGAGCGGATTTGTTAGATGGAAACTGAAAGAAGTCCATCATAAATATATATATATGTGTGTGTGTGTATATATAACTACGTGTGTGTGTGTCTTTGTGCATATGTTTGTCCCACACTACCACTTGACGACCTGTGTTGGTTTGTTTATATCCCCATAACTTAATGGTTTAAAAGAAACCAATGTAATCAGCACCAGGCATAAACAAAGTTCTGTGATCAATTAATTCAACTAAAACATTTTCAAGGCGGTGCTCCATCATGGTCGCAGTCAAATGAGAGAAACGAGTAAACGATAAAAGATAAAGAACACACAGAAAATGGTAAATGTAATATCACTTACCAGTTTAGTATCAAAATTAGGGCCGTTTTAGAAGCTGAGGAATGGTAAACATTTTCCAGATTTCATACTCTTTATTGTTCGATGAGGAAATGTTGACGATTTCTGTTTGAGGCAAACTGTTTTATTCAGTTTGGCGATGTTGCTAAGAATTATGTTGGCATTTTGTTCTCTTTTTATTGAGGAGCCATCGGGGAGACTCGTCTAGGAAACTTGCAAGTGAAGAAAACGGAAAACCTCATCAATACAACCGCATACGCACACATGTATATATGTACATACTCACATACGCACATACATACATACATACATACTATACATTACATACATGATGGCCGTCCACTCGTGACCGAGGAAGACCATTGCGACCTTCAGGAACATTGTGCGCTCTAGGACTAACTTATATTTGCATTTGCTCCGTTGGTGGCTAATGAGCCCTGCTCTTGACAAGCATACACGACTGCAAACATTGCAACCAAGCTTTCCCCATTCACTATACGAGCCGTGCGATTTCGCGCAGCTCGCTTAAGTTCTTCATGCTGGATACGTGCTATCTCAAAGGTGTCGACCCCCTCCTTAACCTGCTTCCTCCATCTGTGGCGATGACAGGCATTGTTCTCCAAGTCAGTGTCCTGCATATCAAAGGCCTTTAACGAAGACTTGACACAGTCCTTAAATCGCAGCCTTGGTTTCTGCCGGAGTCTCCTTCCATTCACAAGTTCTCCATAGAGAATCTGCTTAGGAATCCTTCTATCCTCCATTCTAATAAGGTGTCCAGTCCAACGCAACCGGTGCTTGTGTACCATCGCCTCAATACTCAAGGTATCAGCTGTCCTCAGGATCTGTGTGTCTGGAATTTGTGAGGTCCAGCCAACATTGAGAATGTGTCTGAGACATCTCTGATGAAAACGTTCAAGGACCCTTACCTGACGTTTATACAGAGTCCATGTCTCACATGAGTAGAGAAGCGATGTCAGTACACAGCAACTTTTGTTCTCCTTACGATGCCATGTTGGGACCAGACACGAGACTGAAGAGACCGGAAGGAATTAGTTGCTCTCTGTAACCTGAAAGATATTTCCTCATCCAGGGAGCAAGAACGGCTGAGTGTGCTGCCCAGGTAGACAAACTTGTCTACTACCTTCAGAATTGTTCCTTCAACCAAGATAGCTGGTTCTATATATGGATTTCCTGGTGCAGGCTGGAACATTACAACAGTCTTGTCCAGGCTAATGCTGAGTCCAAATGCCTTGCAAGAAGCAGAAATGCAATTCATGAGTATTTGCATGTCATCCACTGTATGAGTGACTAAGTCACAGTCATCTGCATAAAGGAGGTCACGAATAATAGACTGGGAAACCTTTGAATTGGCAGCAAATCGGCGAAGATTAAAGAAGCGGCCAGAAGATTGATATCTGACATATATTCCCAGAGAGCTAACCTTAGCAAAAGCATGAGTAAAAGTAGCAGCAAAATACAAAGAAAAGAGAGTTGGGGCAAGGATGTCACCCTGCTTAACACCATTCTCTACAGGAATGGGTCCCGCCATGGCACCACCAACATTGACCCAAGCCTCTATCCCATCATGAAATGATTTAATTATAGATACAAAGTGATCCGGACATCCAAGTTTGCCAAGTATTTTCCATAGAAAGGCCCTATTTACAGTATCAAAGGCCTTAGTTAAATCAATGAATACCTGGACAAGATCCATATTCTGCTCATAGCACTTCTCCTGTATCTGTCTTGCTGTGAAAATCATATCCATTCTCCCTCTACCAGATCGGAAGCCACATTGAGATTCAGATAGGACATCATTTACGAGACACCCATTCAGACGGATAAGAATAATATTTGCCAGAACCTTGCCAGCAGCTGATAGTAGAGCAATACCTCTGTAGTTATCACACATTGTTCTGGCTCCTTTTCCTTTATATAGAGGAGGAATAATTGCATCCTTCCAGTCCTAAGGGATTGCACCATCCCTCCAGACTGCACTAATAAGTTCATGAAGGGACTGCGTGATGCAATTACCACCAAATCGCAAGACCTCAGCACAAATTCCATCCTTTCCAGGTGCCCTACCAAGATTCAATTTACTTATTGATGTCATTACTTCATGTATTGATGGCGAGGAGTCTAAGGAGTCAATGATAGGTCTTTGTTTCATAGTATCAATCACTGTTTCATCCACAACTGACTCATGGTTTAGGAGTTCAGAGAAGTGTCCGATCCAGTGACCTGTGATTTCTGTTGATTTAGTAAACAGAGTGGAAGACTCCTTGGAAAGCAAAAGAGCTGATGTGGAGCTCTTAGGTCCATAAGCTCGCTTCATAAGATGGTAAAGCTTCTTGCTGTCATTTGCATCAGCAGCAGCCTGAACATCACGAGCAAGATCCTCCCACTAAGTGTTCTGCATCTTCCTGAGAGATCGCTGCAGTAGTGATTTTACACTGTTATAGTGGGCAAGTGCTAGACTTCGCTGCACATTAGACAGTTCTCTGTGCAGCAACACACTGTGGGCATGGCGCTTCACCACTAATAGTCATTGAATTTCAGCATCATTCTCATCAAACCAGTCTCTGTGTCTGGCAGTAACATACCCCAGTGTTTCGGTTGCACATTGAACAACCTGGTCTCGAAAATCTTCCCATGCTGCAGCAGTTTCAATGCTGGACAAGCGAGTCTGAAGCTCTTTCCTAACCACAATGTCATATACCTTGTGGACATTTAGACGGCGAGGAATGCTGACTGGTCCTCTTCTCTCTTTCGCCCTAATCACCATTCGGAACTTTGTTCGCACCAGACTGTGGTCTGTCCAGCATTCTGATCCATGCAAGGACTTGACATTACAAATGTCATAAATGTCGCGCTTGCGGATGATGACGTAATCCAGCAAGTGCCAAACTTTGGACCTTGGATGCATCCATGTTGCTGTGTGATCACCTTTGTGCACAAAATGAGTACTTGCAATGTAAAGTCCATGTTCTTCGCAAAGCTCCAGTAGCATGAGACCATTGCTATTCATTTTCCCTACTCCAAAACGTCCTAGAGAGTTCCATGTTTGCCAGTCAGTTCCTATTCTGGCATTAAAATCCCCCAGTAGAATGACTTTATCAGAATTGGGGATTTTTCTAAGTATGGCTCTCAGCTGGGTATAAAAGATTATTTTATCTTCATCACAGCTAGTCAAAGTAGGTGCATAGGCACTTATTAGAGTAGCAAACCATTTCCTTTCAAGTGCAACCGTAGGGTCATTATACGTTCATTTATAGAAACAGGGAGCTCTTCCAACTTCTTCAGGATATCAGATCTGACTGCAAGACCAACACCAGCCTCTCTGCGCTCCTCCTTCTACCTTCCTTTCCAAAAAAAGGTGTATCCGCCTCCTACTTCCTCAAGCTGACCATCACCTTCTATACGAGTCTCTGAGGGTGCAGCTATATCAATTTTATAACGGTTCAGCTCACAAGCAACAAGTGCAGTGCGTCTTTCAGGCCTGCAATCACTCTTGTTGTCCAACAGAGTACGCACATTCCAACATGAAATGTTTAAGTTCCGTCCAGATTTTATAGATAAAAGACTCTTTGTTTTTCGAGCGCTGGGTGGACATCCGTCAGTCGCGCTAAACTGACCAGATATGGAAAGACAAGGCAATTTTTTTTTTTGGTTCACCTTTTCTAGAATCTCCCCGGTCTCCAGGTGAGCAGTGCCCTCTCCAAATGGAGCTGCTCAGACACCCATGCAGCAACAGAATCCTACCGCTGTCTTGGGCGACAAGGAGACGACTTTATATCTAGCATGGGCCGCCTACGTGCAAGTCGCTGACTACATGCTTCCAACCCGTCAGGTCTGCATGCTTCACCACCTTTCCATCGCCGCAGGACTTCCGATAATATATATATATATATATATATATATATATATATATATATATATATAATATATACTAAAAATGAAGAAAATATATACTAAAAATAAGATATATATAGAAAAAAAAAGGGTCCGCAATGCCTGTGCAGATTTTTAAGTCCAATAAGGCTTGCACAACACCTCATAGACCCTCTCCACTCTATTGACATTATCCAGAGACAAGCCGGAGCAAGATGTCTGGTGCCAATATGAGTCGCAGGCTCAGGGATGTGGGAGCGCCGTGATCTCTAGCACAAACCAAAGATCCCCGAAATGTTCAATGCCATTCCCTGCATATCTGGTTTTATATCAGAGTGACCTTCTCCTACAGACGTGCTTTAACAAAAGCTGAGGAGCGCCTCACTCCTAGTGGTCTTTCAGCACGCCGGACACCACCCCGGAATTTCTACGTACCCGTGCTAACATTTATTGGATGGCCGTTGACTCTCAAGAGGTCCTCCGCCCTTTGACGGGTTTTGTTTTTCATCCCGCAGGGTGTCCAATAAGCACCCTCCTCACCAAGCAAGCTTGGTGGGGTTGCCGGTTTAGTCGCCGAGGACCCGACCATGCAACAGGTTGTACTGGATTACATGTTTCCAGTAGCACATACATACATACATACATACATACATACATACATACATACATACATACATACATACATACATACCTCCATCTTCTATAACCTTTAGGAATTAAGGGGCTATGGGTTATATATTCCTCTAAACCTACATCTTAGGGGTCTTGGGCCTTCATAGGAAATGGGAATATGTATTTAGTGAGTGCCATTGTATCCCAGGAACAAAGTTGGAACATGAAACTGAATATCATAATTGACCGAATGAGTCATGTCCATGGAGTGGATCGAATGAGATTGCGGGACATTCACGACTTACTTTACAGTCGTCTTCCTCATCCTCATCTTTGTCTTAACATCCACTTTCCCATGCTCGCAAGAGTTGAATGGAATGTGTTGAGGCATATTTTCTATAGCCAGAAACCCTTCTTGATGTCAACCCTCACATGTTCCCTGCTAAGGAAGGATTTCCCCATGACCGAACATGTTTTCGTGGAAGATTGGAAACAAAGATGGACCGTATCGCAATGACACTTGTTTACAACCATTGTCCAAATAAGGAAACACTCCTCCTTCCCCCCCTCGCACACACACACGCATCTCAGGCTAGAGATCATAAATCCATCATCCTTTTCTTCTCCATGTTTGCTAGGTCTCGCCTCAAACACTACTGCCCTTTATAGTCCCCCAACATAAAGCAGGATATAGTGAGGATTGACATCAAGTTTACGAGTCACCCAAGGCTGTCCCCCGTGTCGTATGCCACCCACAAACGTTGACTTGACATCACCTAAAACCATTGCGACATTATTCAATGCTACCCCTACAAATAATTAAAATAGAAAAAGACCCAACATTCGAATGTTATTTGGACAGTGTTATGACGTGCATGTATACGTCGGGTGGAAGACAGTGTTACCCAACTAAATCTTTGGATGGTGGTTAACTAAATAAACCTATCGCAGAACTCACTCACTCCGTACATGTGACATAGAATGATAAAGCAGAGTGGTCACCTGTTCGATAGCAAAACTTTTACAACCTTTTTGACCTCGTCTGAAGTAAACTGAGTTCCATTATCTGACTCAATGGTTTCATGAATAGCACCCATATCTTGCGAACAATTCGTGTAAAAACTCACAGAACCGCAGATGTTTGGCTTTTTAACACTGATGCACTTCAGACCATTTTGAAACACTGTCCACCACAACAAGGTATATGAACCTGCGTAATAAACATGCAGTCTGGATCATGGAATATCTTTTTTGGGGCCACGCTTGTCATTTCGTGTTGGGTGATTTTGCTGCTAGAGCACAACGCTGCATGGTTCCACTCGTTCTTCAATGTCTCGAATCCATAGTTGGCTAATAGACATCACTTCTCTAATGATTCATTCTCGAATCCCTGGATGGCCAATGTGAAATTCCTTTAGTAATAGAAATATTTAGTTATATAAATATTTATCCACCCATCCATACATCCATCCACCCATCCATCCATCCATCCACCCACCCATCCATCCATCCATCCATCCATCCATCCACCCATCCATCCACCCACCCATCCATCCATCCATCCATCCATCCATCCATAGATAGATAGATAGATAGATAGATAGATAGATAGATAGATAGATAGATAGATAGATAGATAGATAGATAGGCATTTGTTCAAGGTGCCATACAGTGAGACTGAACCCAGAACCATGTGGTTGGGAAGCAAACGTCTTACCACACAGCCACGCCTGCATCTTTGATGTGAATAAAGATGTTTAAAAGTCAGGTAAAGCCTGTATTTAAAGCTTCTTAAGTTACTCGTCTCTAAACATCGAATGCTTTCGCCCCAAAAAAGAACTAATCTACATATTGGATTCAAACGAAGGTACAGGGGTTAGATTAGAGTTTTCCTTCCCCTAGAGAGATATCTAAACAAAGATTAAGGGTTTCTCACCCCTAGCTGTCCTTTGACGGGTTTTGCTTCTCATCCTAGAGCGTGTCCAATATAAACACACCTCGCTCCCACCCGCTTTTTCAAGTAAGCTTTTTAGAGTTGTAAGTTTAGTCACCAACTATGTGACGGGTTGTATATACATATAGAAATAAGTGTACATACATACATCCATTCATCTATCCATACATATACATCTATGCATATATACATATATGCATCAATGCACCCACACATACTTAAGCCCATCCGTATATAAATCCATACACCCATACATTCATATATTCATACGTGCATACGTGCATGTATATATTCATGCACACATCTAGTCATACATATATATATAGACATCCATACACTTGTACATACATAGAGCCAATAATCATACACCCATATATGCACACGCACTCATCCATCCTTCCACCCATACACACATGCATACCTACCAGAGATAGGCGACACCGAACGCCAGTGACGGGGTTGATATTATGACCATTAAAGTCCTCCAAGTCCTCACAAAGTACGTCAGCAGAGAATGATCAGTAGTCCGACTGTAATACCATTTGGATGGCAATGGAAGATTTCATTCTACTGTCCACCGAAGACACTTCAGAAGCTAGAATTTGAAAGAATGATGACAACAATTCCGAAGATGATGACATAAATAGAGAATGTATAATACACACAACGCGTGCAAACAAGTGCATATGTGTGTGGGTGCATTAAGGGGGAAAGGGGGTGAAAAAATCCAGGCAGATGTCATTAAAACACACTGTCTTTAAACCGAATTTGGTCACATATCCAGCAATCAGACACCAATCAATGCAAGTAGAATACACATCTAAAGAATTCCCTACGGATGACGAATAGATCACTAATTCAGAGTATTAGACCACAAAACTAGGGATAGAGAAAATCACATCTTTAATTGTTGAATTCACCAAAGAAGAGCCGTCGACCGTTTCTTTGTAATCGCCATATTTAGATTCAAGGAATATCATTCAAACTGATACATCTGAAATACATGTTTAACACTTTCCAAGGTAATCCAAAAATTAGTTAAATTCAAAGTGAACAATAGGCGCAGGCGTTGCTGGTGTGGCAAGAAGCTTGCTTGCCAATCACGTGGTTTCCGAGTTCAGTCATTCTGCGTGGCACCTTGGGCAAGTGTCTTTTACCATAACACTCCAGACCGACCAAAGCGTTGAGACTGAATTTGGTAGACGGAAACTGAAAGAAGCATGTCGTGTATATATATTATAATATATATATAGATATATATATATATATATATATATATATATATATATATATGTGTGTGTGTGTGTGTGTGAAACCCTTTTTTCTTCTTAATACATACACATATCAATAAATATGCATGTGTATATTTACATATGTATATGAATGTATATATATATGTGTATGTGTGTGTGTGTGTGTGTGTGTCTTTGTGTTTGTGTTTGTCCCCTATCACTGCTTGACAACCGATGTTGGTGTTTTTCCTCGGGTAGCCTAGTGGTTCAGTAGAAGAAACTGATAGAATAAGTACCAAGCTTTAAAAAAATTAATTCCTGGGGTTGATTCATTCGACTGAAAACCTTTCAAGGTGCCCCAGCATGGCCACAATCTAATAACTGAAACAAGTAAATGTTAAAAGAGGAAAGGAGACCTACTAAATACGAGGGATGAAAAAGCCTCTTCATGTAAACACATGACCAAATTCCTTTTCACTAATCTAAAATAGGTAATTATTATTCTTAATTATGTTGTTTGATATTATTTAATATCACGCTATATACTCCTTTATTAGACTAAATAACATAGTAACGTTTTAGATTTAATAGTATTATTAAGTTTTGTTACTTATATTATTTAATTATGATAATCGAAGGATATTTTACATACAAGGTCAATATGCTTCTTGAGTCTATATTTATATATGGATATGTATGTATTTATGCAATTGTACTTGTTTATATGCTTATTTGTGGAGGTACATGGTCTAGTTGTTAGAGTAGCGAACTCGCGGTCGAGGGATCACGGGTTCGAACCGCAGACCGGGCGATGTGTGTGTTTATGAGCGAAACACCTAAGCTCCACGTGGCTCCGGCAGAGGGTAATGGCTAACTTCTGCCTGACTCTTTCGCCACACTTTCTTTCACTCTTTCCTCCTGCATCATGCAGCTCACCTGCGAACGGACCGGCGTCCCGTCCAGTGTGTGGAATCTATACGCCAAGGAAACCGGGATACCGACCCTATGAGCCTGGCGTGGCTCGAGAAGGAACAAACACAATATGCTTATTTAAATAGCTGTTTTAATATACGTGTGTATATATATGTATACATCTCGTTTTGCCTAAATTCGAATTTAATTACTCATTTTCTCTTCCGCATGTGTACTATTAAAATTGGGTACTGGTACACGAGTAAGTACATATGGCCGTACATGTGGGAGTATATGTAAGTTATTTTTATTATATATAGAGATATGTATAATGTGTATATATCTATCTATCTATCTATATATTATATATATATATGTGTGTGTGGTTTGTATACGTATAAGTACAGTAGAGAATACATGTGTATATATATGCTTACAGTATCAGTTTTATGACTTATCTCTGTTTATGCTCCAAAGCTTATAGTATCATCCTGATGTATATACGTATACATATGTATATGTGTATATGTGTGTACTCACAGAGACACACACACAAACACACTCTCACATTCCCAAACACGCACACACACATCACTCTATTTTTACATCATTTTTATTCAGCTGCAAGTTCAGATGCGACTTTAGAGTTGGGTGTTTTGTGCGTGGCACTTGTGTCAGAAAAATAATAATAAAATTAATATACAAGCATATACACATACATGTGTGTATATATATATATACTATATATATAGTATATATATATATATATATATATATATATATATATACATATATTGATCAAATAAAAACATGATGCCAAGGATTCAGCAGTACATATGTTTTTCGGGCCTTTATTAGACAGATTTATAACAATGCCTTTATTAGACAGATTTATAACAATGCATAATGTATGCATATATATATATACACACACACACACACATATATATATATATATGGTAGAAGGAATTCCCCGAATTAGGTATTCCAAAGTGGATCGGAAGATCGAGGGAAAATAACTACATAGTAACCACTGGCCATTTTTTTCTCCTTATCCTTTTCTCTTGGACTTTCCTCTGTCTCATGTTTCTGAAGACTTTTGCTCGAAACGTAAAACCACCTTTCTTTCTTTCCCTGAGCATCTACTAATACTTTGTTCTTCGTCGTTTTGGATTTACTATCTATCTATCTATCTATCTATCTATCTATCTATCTATCTCTCTATCTATCTATCTATCTATCTATCTATCTATCTATCTATCTATCTATCCTATCTCTCTCTCTCTCTCTCTCTCTCTCTCTCGATATATATATATATATATATATAATATATATATTATATATAGATGTATATGTGTATGTATACACCCTCATTTAACGTGTTACATTGTATTCTGTTTGTTCATACCAATATCTATGTGTAGGTGTGTGTTTATATGTGTATGTGTTTTTGTGTGTGCGTGTATATATACATGCCACCATGAATATGTGTGCATACGAGGTGGTATGAAAATCTCCCAAGACTATTTATGTTTAATAAAAAAATAACTTATTTATCTAAGTTTTAAACATCATCTCTTTCGAAATAGCCACCTTACGCAAAAATACACTCGTCCCAGTGTTCCTGCCAACTTTGGTATCCAGCCTGGAAGTCGTTTTCTGTAAGCATGTCGAGGACCTTCTGCCTTTCTCTCTTGATTTGACAATGGTGTCGAAATGGCAACCTTTGAGCTGCATTTTCATCTTGGGGAAGAAACGGAAGTGCGCAGGTGCAAGATCTGGCGAATATGGCGGGTGTGGAAGCGATGCCATGTTGCTTTGGCGGAAACTCACAGGTGAGGAGAGCTCGGTGACAGGGGGCACTGTCGTCATTATGAATTTTAATTCTTTGTTCTCCACAAATCGCTTTCGCAAACGCTTCAAAACCACGTTCATTGTCATCCGTCCATCCTCAGGCACAAGCTGATCAATGCTCTCCACATTTCCGGTAGGTGACGCTCCTGGCAGGTCTTCCTGATCGTTCATCCTCTCCCAGGGACGTTCTTCCTCTTTTGAAGCATCCGCGCCACTTGAAACTTTGCGTACGACCCATTGCTTCATCACCGTAAGATTCCTGAAGCATGCTCAATGTCTCTGTAGCAGACTTGCCAAGGTTGACGAAAAATTTCACGCAGACTTTTGTGATCATACACGTGATCACGAGAACACAAATTTTACAACTTTCGAAGTAAACACAGCAATGCTACTTGGCAAACTGCCTCATGAAGCGCTAGCTCTCACTGCACATGCAACCGTGTGCTGCCATCTATTGGTGCGCTACAAAAGTAGTCCGGGAACTTTTTGATGCCACCTCGCATGTGTTTGCGTAACCTGTACTCTTCTGTTTTGCCATGACTATTGCCATTCCACTCAGAGCAACGTAATATTTCTTTTCTGTAATGGGATGAACTAAAGTTACTGATATGATTAAAACACCCCAAAGGTCTCTTTCTGATGGAAGAGAGCAGATAAAAATTAAAAGACAGAAAATATTCAACTTGCGTTCAAATTTAAAAGTGGACATTTTTGGTGTTTTATTGTTGTTTGCTTACCAAAGACAACTGAGGGAATGTAGGATCCAGCACCACCAACAGCAGTGAGAAAACGTAACACATATATGGCATAAATGTTGTAGATGAAGGCTGTTGCTATTCCTGATGACCCTTGCAGAAATAAACTCACAATTATCACTTTTTTGCGACCAAATCTGAAAAAGATTAAAGAGACAAATTTAAAACTCACCTGATTAAATACGGGCGGACACACACACATTCTTACACACACACATACACACACACACACACATATATATATGAAATATGCAAAAATATAAAATATAATGCAGACATGACACACAAAACTTACCTGTCTGATAAAATTCCACAGATAGACATGGCGAAAAGGAAGCCCATGAAGAAAATGGTAATGGTGTGCCTTGCCAGAATCGCATCATCGCAAACGAGATCCAGCTGCAATGAGAAATAGGAAAATTATTTAATGTATACATTTTATAATTTTGGAATTGTAGAAACAGTGTTTCTTGGAGACCCCTTTCATAGTCAGTGTGTATTCAAAGGACTTTGTTGTAGGAACAACGGTCATGTGACACTCCCAGAATCGATTGTATAATAGGGAAGGAGTCACTGTCAAAGGTACCACAGTTCATTGGCTGGGGAACAGTGCGAGTACAGCCACTAAAATTTGGTGGTGCAGGGGCAATGAAAACGCTTTAAACGAGCAGAAGTAGTAGAGGAACATCATAGCCATGTGTTGAGAGGGATTCTTTGGGGTTTGAATATTTCACCTCTAGAAACATGGGTGTTTCGTTCAACATCCTTAGACATCGTTTTATTGGACTTTGCCAAAGCTTTTGACTCGGTAAACCACCGCCTATTACTTGTCAAGCTTCAAGCATATAGTTTCCATCCGGATATTGTACGATGGGTTGGTGCCTTCCTCTCAGATCGCTCCTTCCAAGTCCAAGTTAATGGTTCGCGGTCCGACGTCTCCAGTGCGAGCAGTGGCGTGCCTCAAGGTTCAGTGCTTGGGCCCTTATTGTTCTTAGTCTTCATAAATGACTTGCCCGACGACCTCACGCAACACACCCTTCTATTTGCCGACGATGTCAAACTGGTCGCTACTCGCGGTGATATAGAGGATCTTCGTCGATGCCTCCACCAAATTCGGAGATGGTCTAACGAATGGGACCTGTGTCTGAACGTGTCAAAGTGCTGTCATCTGCCTGTTGGCTCTCCTCCTGCAACTCAACTTGATTTCGAGCCGGGTCGTCTGCTGCTGGAGAGGACCGATCAGGTAAAGGACCTGGGTATCTTGGTGGATTCCTCCTTTTCGCCTTCGGCCCAGTGCGTCCATGCTGCCGACAAAGCACGCGGAGTTCTGTTCTTGATTCGACGGTCATTCGGAATGCTCACAGCAGCCATATTTCTACCGCTCTATGTCACGCTGGTGAGACCCATATTGGAGTATGGGATTCAAGCCTCTTCTCCTTATCTCCTCAAAGACATACAGCATCTCGAAAGAGTCCAGAAGCTGGCTACCCGCATGGTTCTTGGTCTCAAGAATTTGTCTTATGAAGAAAGGCTGAAGACGCTCGACCTTTATTCTCTAGAAAAACGACGACGCCGTGGTGATCTCATTCTTGCTCACAACATCATAAGCGGAAAGTGTAACCTCTCGAAGGAGCTATTCTTCACTCCTGCTCCAGAGCGTCGGCTGCGGGGTCATTCCAAAAAGCTCTATCTGCGACGATTTCATCTCAATCGAAGGGGAGGGGCTTTCTCCGTTCGGGTTGCGGATCCATGGAACAAGCTGCCGGACGAGATGGTGAAGATGCCGACGACCGCTCGGTTCAAAGTCTCCCTTGACTACAAGTGGCCTGAACTCTTTACATGAACACCACCCTGTATATAACTCCATGTCCCCCCTACATGGCCTTGCTTTTTGCTTTTTGAGCCAAAAAATTAACTAACTAACTAACAACGTTTATTCAGGGAAATTTTGAGCGGAATGGGTTACTCGACCAGAAGAAAATTCTAACTGGGCTCTACCTGCAAGGTCATGTGCTGTTTTTCTTGATATGAGATCACCATGTCGCGCACATATGGTTGTGATGCATGTGCCAAGTGTGCCCTTATCAGACGGGTAGTCATGATGGGTGTACTGGGCTTTGTATATGTTACCCCAATGTTACTTTGATGGCAGGCACTGCCCTCTCAATGATAATAACAATAAATATTATTATAACTGTGTTTGTTTCAATATTAAGATTGAAAAAAGACTGAACTCATTTTGTAAAATATTTTGACCTGGGTTTGCACTCCTAGACAAATTTCATTCCTGCACTTAAACCGCTGTTGGAAGTTAATCCAGAATCTTTTATGTAGAGGGACATTGTTGTAAAGATTGTTTTCAAGAATTAGTCTCGAATCTTTACTGACCCAGGAGTTATATTGGAAAAATTAGCAATAATCATTGCCAGAACATTTCATGATATGGCGACAATGTCTTGGAACCACAATCAATATCCAGTCCCAGCATACATTGCGCCTTAGAGATGTACTTTTGTAGAAGTCTCTATCAATGGAACCCCAGAACTTATTATATTGTTGGGACACTAATCAAAGGACGAGTGTCAGCAGCCAGTCCCAGAATGTTGTATATTGTAAAGAAGCTGATCTAGTGACCACTGCGAAAACAGCCACACAAAGAATCTTCCGTGTGGTAGGGAAAGCAATGCTAAAGTGTATATAAGCTTATTGTATATAAAGTGTATATATAAGTGTATATATAAGTGTATATAAAGTGTATATAAGCTAATTGAGCAAATGTAATAAAGAACATAAATGAACTAAACTGTTTTTTGTAAAGTAGTGCACTGCCTCTTACAGCATCTGCCTCGCAGACATAGAAAATACTCAACTAACATTGTTCAAAGAATGAAACAGAATATGTAGAAGAGAGAGTGGAGGGAAGAGACCGAGAGAGAGGGGGGAGAGAGAGAGAAATGGCGCGATCAGGTTCAAACGCTATGAACACAAAACATATATGTGTACGTGTGTACGCTGTGTGTGCATGTGTGTGTGGGGTGTGTGTTCATGTAAGCATGTGTTTAGGTATATATCTGTATATGCATACATACATACATGCATATATATATAGAGAGAACACACACACACATACATATATGAACATATGTATATAGGTGTATATGTCTATATGCGTATGTGCATATATATATATATATATATATCGATGTGTGCGTATGACCATGCCGTTACGCTTGACTGCCTTAGCCAACAATCAAAGGTGTACACGCGCTAAGCCGTTCTATCTAATGCCACAAACACCCCTCCACACCCACTCCATTTCCATTAGATTCTTTGTATTTATTTTTTATTTGTTATTTTTTTCATTTTTAGCAACGACTTCTTGACCAAAACTATAAATCCCCTCCCCATCCCTATTTCCATTACATTCTTCGTGGTTTCATTTAAAAATTTTTTTTCCTCTGCACAAATTCCTCAACCAAATGTGTCTGAACTGCTAGCATCTCACCACCACCATATAACCTGGAGCGGAAACGAAATGTAAATCTGGTAAAGTTTGAAGTATGTTACGTCACCTGATGAGGTTATTTTGCACTGTGCGTTGCATCTGATGTGACTACATCGTCTCACGTTCACTAGGGAGCAGTGCTTAATGAAACCGAAATGATTGTTGAAACGTTTCGAGCGGAGCTCTTCGTCAGAAATATAGAAAGCTTCTAGTTACCGTCTTATGCATTAATCATTTAAAATATACCCTACGCGCCTCTCGGAATTCCGGATGTAGATCCAACCACAAACGTTCAGTTACGCTGATGAGGTCTGGTCGTCATAAGTGGGGAACGTGCTCTGTAGGCACAATACCCTGGGATATACCCTGAAACAAGGTTTGAATACTGCATTTAACGCATCCTTTCTAAATCTTCTTTCATTCTAAATCTAATTTTCTCTCTTTCTCTCTCTCTCTCTCTTTCTATATATATATATATATATATATATATATATATATATATATATATATATAATATATTATATTTATATATTTGTGTGTGTGTTTTATACACACACACACACCACTATATATATATATTATATGTATGTATGTATGTATATATATATATATATATATATATATATATATATATATACATATATATATATATATATATATATATATCTATATATATATATATATATCTATAGATATATATATATATATGACTTCATAAATTGAAACTGATTTGAAAATCGGAAATCCACCTGAAGATTGTCATTGAGGACATGAAACAATTGTAGTGGCGGTTTTTTTACTTTTTATTAAAATTTTATGTATTGATTAAGTCTTTCCTTGTTTGTTTTAGAAAATAGTGGTTTTGTCTCTAATTAATATTATATAATATTTTACTATAAAATTGGATTTAATCCTAAATCTGATTTTTTCCCTGTAAATTTGGATTTATTCCCTAATATTTATTATTATATATATATATCTGTTCGATCTGTTCGAGACAGATATATCGAACAGATCATCAGAGGCATCGAATGGCAAGGTGGTGTCAGCATCAATGGCGAGCTCCTCACTCACCTCCGTTTCGCTGACGACATCGTACTCATCGCTGAAAACATGGATCAGCTTCAGACCATGCTGTCGGAGCTCGACATCAAAAGTTCTGCAGTAGGTCTCAAGATGAACCGTATGAAAACAAAGTTCATGCGGTCAGACAACGTACCAACAGGTCGAATGGTGATCGGCAGTGATGAAATAGAGGAGGTGAGAGAATATGTCTACCTGGGACAGGAAGTAAATATGTGCCGGGATATCAAAAAGAAGATCTCACGGAGAGTAAGGGCCGGATGGAAGGCGTTCAATGGCATAAGGGATGTGCTCAAGGGAAGGTTGGACAGGACCACCCGCGCCAACCTCATTAACAGTGCAGTTCTGCCTGCAATATTATATGGTAGTGAAACATGGACTACCACAAAGAGAGAAGAGCAAAGACTGATAACGGCTCAAAGAGCCATGGAAAGGTCAATGCTTGGTATCTCGTTGAGAGAGCACATAAATAGCAACATCATCAGAAAGAAGTCCGGCGTGAGAGATGTCATCGCAGAGTATACTGGCAGCAAGTATAGATGGGCTGGACACGTCGCCCGGCTCACCGATAATCGGTGGACGCACGCAGTTGTCGAGTGGTACCCGCGTGAGCGGAAAAGACCACCCGGAAGACCTCCACGACGGTGGAGTGACGATTTCAAGAGGACGATTGGGATCACGTGGATGAGAAAGGCGCGATCCAGAGAGGAGTGGACAGCGTGCTGTGACCAGCGGTGTCAAATGGACGCCTGACGGACTGGTCGGTCAAAGTGATCAAAGTGATATATATATATATATATATAATATAGTATAGGTAGTAATTCCTGCTTTTTATGTTCTAGTGAATTTAGAGAAATATTATTTAATAATCATGATAAATGAGTTAATTCATTTGACGAGCGTAAAATTAAAGGTAGACACAAATTACCTTACTTATATAATACATTTTTTATATAAATAGCTACTATATTTAAACCCTATTTTTGTTTCTAAATTGTAGTTATATTTTGTACTAGTATTAATTCTATAATTTAGCATGTGATTTTATATTGTATATTACATAATTTAATAACTCTAAATTAATATTTATTATTAAATAAATAAATAATTAAATAAATAAATAATTAAATAAATAAATAATTAAATAAATAAATAATTAAATTAATTAATTAATTAATTGTAGTAGTGTTGTGATTGCACCTCTGTAGGTGGTTTGAATATAAGTCAATAAGAGTTAGTAAAGTTTTTTTAAATACTTAGTGTTAGATTATATTTAGATGTTTATTTTATTACTAAATGTATAATTTATTTAATGAATATAGATTAAAAGATAGTTATTTTGTTCTTTTGTGGTTGATATTGTTATTATTATTATGCTTATTATATGTCTACTAAATTTTATAGGATTAAGTATATATATATATTTTTGGTAATAGTTTTAGTAACGTTAAATAAACAATTTTGAATATGTAGTAAAATTTTCTTTTCTTTATGTACTATTTATTTATAATGATATGTACTTTATTTATTCAATTAATGAGCGAAATATTTGATCTAAATATAAATTACTTTAATTATATAATAAGTTTAATTTATTATTTTAACATATATCTTTGTTATAAATGACAGTAAAGTTTATAGTTTTTTAATTATTTTTAATATATTAATCAAAATGTGTTTATATTATATATTTCGAATTAGATTTATTTAGATGTTTATTTAATTAATTAATATTATTTATTAATGAATATTAATTACATTATAGTTTTAAAATTAACTTAAGTTTATCAATTAGTAGTTATAATATAGATACTGATTAAATTAGTACTGAGTTAATATTGAATGTGTCTAAAAGTTGTTTTATTTAAATAAAGATTTGACTCCAACGTAACCATATTTATATATATGAAATAAATTAAATAAATAAATAAATTAATTGTAGTAGTGTTGTGATTGCACTTCTGTAGGTGGTTTGAATATAAGTCAAGATTATTAGAGAATGTACAGTAAATAGTAGTTATATAAATTATTTTAATTTATAGAGTTGTGAATATAATTTATCGTAGTTAATTCTAAATTCTAAATTTTAGTTTTATAGTGAAAGATATTACTGTGTATCGTGATTCTATTCTCTATTAGTGACGTTATTCTCTTTATCTATTAAAGCTAAAATATATTCGTAGTTTTCATGGATAAAGTGTATATTTCTATCTGTTTGTTCTATTTCTGTTAATAACGTAATTCCACGAGTTTTTATAAATGCTTAAAAAGACATTTTCCGTTTTGAAATTTTAGTTAATGACACGCTTTTTGAGAGATAAATAAACTTTTTTATTTAGGAAATTTTATTGATTTTATAATTTTTTTTATTTATTAATTTTTATTTAGATATGTACATTTATTTAATTGTTATTAGTATATAATTATTATATCTGAAAGTAAATTTCAAGATATTAGTTAGTCACTTTGCGAAATAGATCGTAAAAATGTTTTTGATAAATGTGATGATAACAGTAATAATAAGTATTTTATAAAAATAGGTTATACGTAGTCGAATGATATATATATATATATATATATATATAGTTAATCCAAACATGAATAAAGAGAAAACGCAACAACGCGAGGACGTGGAACAAGTATAGTGTTATTGGACGCTCAGGAAAGGAAAGAAAGAAGGAGGATTTAACGTTTCGAGCGGAGCTCTTCGTCAGAAATATAGAAAGATAATTCCAAGGAAGGGAAGTCGGAGAAAGAAAATCACCAACGATACACGGCGGTCACATATTTAAGATATGGTTAAGATATATATATATATATATATATATATATATATAATATATATATATGATGCGTTTTTCTTATACTTCTTTTATTTTCAAAATTAAGATAAACAAATTTCTTTTTTAATCTAAAATATATTTTCCTTCATTTCCCAAAATGCTCTTCAATCTATCAGGTAGACTTGCAAGGCCCCTCTTCCAAAATTCATTTATCCGTGACGAAAAATACTGCTTCAGTAATGTTCTGACCTCATCTACAGAATTCATATTTTTTCCGTCCAAAAGATTTTAAAGACTGCGGAATAAACGATAATCAGATGAGGCAATGTCTAGGGAATTGGTGGGTGGAGCATCTTTTCCCATTCAAACTACTTTAGCCTTTGGAATGCCATCCTCGTTGTATATGGCTGAGCATTATCCTGATGGAAGAACACCTTTCGTCTTGAAATCAAAGATAGTTGTTTTTCTTCTAGCGCTTACTTAAGACGCTCAAGCTGCTCGCAGTAGATCTCCTTTATTATCGTTTGGTTTGGGTTTAAATGTTCAAAGTAGACTAAACCTTTCATATCCCATCAAACGAATAACAACACCTCTCATAGGCGAAAGCCTTCTTTAGCATGGGGTTCCGGTGTTTCTCCTATCCCTACCCACTGTCTTCGGCGTTTGACATTTTTATAGAGAACTCATTTCTCGTCACCAGTCACTATTCGGTCGAAAAAAGGTTCATTAGTGAAGCGTAACAGCAAAGAAGAGCACACATTCACTCTCTGCGCGCGATTAGAATCGGAAAGTTTGTGTGGAACTCATTGACCCAATTTGCTGATTTTTCCGATGGCACACAGGTGTCGGTGAATGAATGACCAAATCCAAGTTTCTTTGCAACGAGTGGAAATCAAAAACTTATCCACACTTTCGCCATAACATATCTTTATTATTGTCACACTGCTTTCTGCACATGCGTGCCTATAGTTGGTACTGTTGTGGTCACATGATCGAAGATTGATCCTGATCGCGCCCTTTTTTCTTTCTGGCTTTACAGTGTAAGTATGGCCGCTCGATTAGCAATATGCACCGAAAAAACCCCAAAGAGCAGTGAACCGATTTCTCTAGTCCAAAGGTGTGTCAAGTGCTGAAATTCATTGGCGGTTTTTAGCATAATACATAGACAGTGCACTACCGCGTAGAAGTGTGTATGAGTGGCCCGAGAAGCTTAAAAGTGATCAGAAAAGAGTGATGTACGAAGAGAGAACAGAACACCGTCAACCTCCACCACTGACGAGAAGATTCAGCAAGCACAAGTCTTTGTTCTTCTTTGGTGCACATGCCTAGTAGAGCGGCCATGCTTACACTGTAAAACCAGAAAGAAAAATGGCGCTATAAGGATCAAACTTTGATCACGTGACCGCAATAGTACCAACTATAAACACGCATGCGCAGAAGGCAGTATGACAATAACAAAAATGTTTTAGCGAAAGTGCAGATAATTTATGACTTCTCGTAGTTCCTCAACAGTTACGATGGGATTTTGTTCCACCAGAGTTTGCAGGACGTCCTCGTCGAGCTCTACAGATCTCCCAGGGCGAAGCTCGTCTTCTAGGCTGTGGTTTCCGGGTGGGAATTTCCGGAACCATCGTTGACACTGGCTTACGCTTATTGTCCAACCCCTCATATACAGCATTAATACTCTTCACCCTTTACGTTGCGTTGTTGCCTTTAGTGAACTCATAAATCAAAATATACCATATATATATATATATTTGTATGTATGTATGTATGTATGTATGTATGTATGTATGTATGTATGTATGTAAACACACACACACACACACACACACCACACACACACACACACACACACTTATATACTTCTATATATACACTCATATATTTCAGTAAGATAACAGGGTAATGCTGTTCGTACGACTGGCGGAGTGTTAGATGACTAGACGTAAAATAAAATAAAGCAGGATAAGATACAATATAGAGGGGAAGTGAAATGAAAGAAAATAAAGGGAAACGATATAGAATATAAAAAAAGGGAGCAGAGTAGAAGGAGGTTTAAGTTTCTGTAATAGGCTAAGGGGGATATAAAGGATCACAGATATAAAGGGTCACGGATTAAAGGATCACGGATATAAAGGCTTTAATGGTTCATGGATGATATAAAAGCTTTAAAAGTCTAAGGATTTATAAAAGGCTTGTGGACATAGAGGTAGATTTAAAAGTAGACAGGAGATAGGTAGGGAGATGGACAGACAGGTAGATAACTGGCTTCAGAGCTAGATAGACAGGCAGTAAGAGCAATCAATATATATGTATACGTGTGTGTGTGTGCGCGCGCGCGTGTGTGTTTGTGTGTGTGACTGTGCATGTATACATATATATATATATACATATATATATATATATATATATATATATATAATATATATATATATATATATTATATATATATATATATATATTAGAGAGAGAGAGAGAGAGAGAGAGAGAGAGAGACATAGATAGATTGATAGATAGATAGATTGATAGAGGAATTGGTAGGTGAGTGCAAAATAGCTTGGTTGGCAGATAGACAGATAGACATTTTAGCTTAAATGCGCGAAGTGACTTGCAAAATAACCTTACCTGAGTGGTGATTGAGGTGTGCGTATTGGTTTTATCATACACCCAAGAACTGCACTTCTGTGTCTTTCGATTTCCATTTTCTGTGGTATTGGAATATATCAAACATTTATCATAAACCACCTCTCCTTCATCCTCACTCTTTGGAATATATTCGTTGATCAGTTCTTCATGGCTTTCACTTTGGATTTTATACGTGTCGTTGTCGTAACCAGGAATAGCACACCTAGGAAAATATACAAAATAGGTTTCTTTGATCTTTCATTTAAATTTAGTTACATCTTCTGTAGCGTTACCCTTCCCCCACTTTTTACTTTCTTTTCCTTTTTCTGTTTCTTTGTATTCAAATGTTATAATTTAGACACAAGTTTGGTTATCTGGATAAGATGTTTACTTCTCAACCATTTCGTCTTAGTTCAGTCCCACTTAGCAGCACCTTGGGCAAGTGCTTTCTACTAGGGCCACATGTCTGACGAAAGTTTCGTGAGTGAATTTCGTGGATGGAAACTGAAAGAAGCCCATCATATATGCGTGTATATATGTATGTGTGTGCGTGTGTATGTGTATATGTATATGTGTATGTATATATATTTGTACATATATGTGTATGTATACGTGTGTGTATATATAAGATAGATATATATACTTTTTATCTTTTAATTGGTTGAGTCATTTGAATGTGGCCATGCTGGGGTACAGCTTTGGAGAACTTTTAGTCAAATGAATGGACTCCAGGATTGATTTCATTTTAAATCAGGTACTTATTCTATTGGAGGTTTTTGCTGAATCATTAAGTTATGGGGACGTAAACACACCAACACCGGTTGACAAGTGGCGGTGGCGCTGGGGACAACCAGAGAAACAAAGGGCCCCACATACATATACATATAAATATATGTGTGTGTGTGTGTGTGTTGTGAGTGCGTGTGTGCGTGTGTGTAAGTCGTCTAAGAGTCCATGAGTCAGGAAAATAATGCACTCGAATATCTATCAATAGAGTGGGTATATTAATCGAAGTGTACTATATTATATATCGATTATAGCGGATCTTAACAACAGTTTCACGCTAGGGTTTCAGTGGAGTGTTAAGTAACAATCCGATTATGTAATCTTGCGCTCATCAGAGGTAGCTGATATAGAAGAAATATGGTGACTGCTCTCTATTGTTGCGGCCTGTATGTTTGCATGCGGTGTGTGTAGGGTACAGCGTGTGTGCGAGTTTATATTGGTGGCGGTGGAAAGCAGTCTATTGGGTAGGCCATGTTTGAGCGTGCGTGTTTGTTTGTGGGTGCGTTAGTGTATGTTTTGGTCAAACTCTTTGTCGGATTCCAGGTTATTGGTGGAGAGCCGAAGATGGGGGACAGATGATTGGAGTCAAGATGGGGTACACATGTCTGATAGGATGTACTTTTTCGTAGATGCAGCCAATACTTCACCTATTATTAAAGCACACAACCCAAGAAACACAGCGGTCTACAATATTATCCACCAGAATATCCCACTTCTGAAACAACACCCAAGAATGAAACAAGACCCATTCGAAATACACAAAATAATCAAAAGTAAAAGACAATCAGACTCCCTCAAAAAGTTCCTCACAAGTACTAAATTACCTTCCATAATTCCTACACCAATAGTTAAGAAGTGTGGCCGCCCCAGCTGTGCGGTACCTGCTTCAACCTTATTGAAGACACAAAATACAGTTTCAAATCAGGACAGACTTTTACCGTAAAAAAATCATTTTACATTTTCTTCGAGTTATTTAATATACGCTATCAAATGTTAAGAATGTAATGAAGATTACATAGGTCAAACAACGCTTATACTAAGAATCAGACTCACCATTCACCGACAACAAAAACGAGACCCCAGTACTAGGCAGATTCCACTGAGTGGACACATAGATATATGTGTAAAAAATATGCCCCCCCCCCCAAATTCTAGGTTTCCCACTCTACTTATGTTCGGTGAATACCACAGACGAAGCACAGATAAACAAAAAGTACTTTCATACAAAAGTACAAACCAATACTCAACAAACTATACCCCTTAAGGTGGTGTCCCAGCATGACTGCAGTCCATTGAATGGAACAAGTAAAAGATTAAAAGTAAAGAATAATCTTAAGAATTACCATTACTCTTTTTCTCTTTTACGAGTTTCAGCTTGATAGATGTGGCCATGCTGGAGCACAGCTGTCGACTTTACTACACTTTCATTACTTGAAACCTTCTCCATATCTGGTATTTGGTGAATGAGGGATTTTTTGTTGATGCGAACAATATGAAAAACAAGGTGTACCTCCACTGTATTTGAACTCAGGATGTCACAGAATGCATCTCTATTGGGTCAAACATGACACCCTTTTAATAATAATAATACAACGGTTTTTATGAAACATTAAAACAATGACTTCATCCACAAATTAAAGAGAAGATCATAGAGGAAGCTGCTGCTGGTGCTGATGGTATTCGTTGTCTTCGGCTATCCAGTACATTCCACATATTTCTAACCGGGCCAAGCTTTTTGCAACAGCTCTAACAAGCACTCTATTCCCATTTCCTCTATGTTCCTCTCAATATCTTTTCATACTCTCTCCAATGTCCCAACCACAATCTGTTTAATCTTCACCTTTTTCTTCTTTCACAGTCGTATTTAAGAGGGTTGTGTACGTCAACTTAATCTCCCCCCCACCACCTTTTTGTCTTTTCTTTCCTTAGTGAAGTAGTTATGGGTATTTTTGTTTGATAATTTAATTTTTTTATGCTTTTAATGTACTTTCGTTTCTTTTCTTCCTGTAAAAATATGTCAATAAAATTGCAATCCGTTGTTAAAAAAAGTGAAAATGAATGGCTTAAATTCAAATCCAGTAAAAGCAATGATAGTACTTTCTCTATTACTGCTATGAAAATCCATTCACCCATAGAAATAAAATGCATATAAAAGTGTCACAAAACATGCAGAGAATAATATAAAAACGAGACAGTGAAGACACTAGACAATGAGTGTATGTGTACCAAGTGAGAAGTCATTGGAATGTCATAAATTAGCAATGTAGCAATAAATTCAAGAAATACTAAATACTAAATTTTATTCCCCCTAGGGTGGGGCAGAGTACTTATCACTTTAATCTTCTACCAGATCTCACACCAAATTTTCATGTACCCAACTGTACCTGGGTCCCTGGCCAAATTAGCAAAATCCCCAATGTCCTTGGAGTCTGTTTCTATTTTAGTAATGTTACCATGGCAACTTATTGAAAACCTTATTGGCACTTGATCAAGCAAGTGTTTTATGATATTCTCTCGTCTTAATTTTTTTCTTCCGTGTATATCGGGTATATAGGGTATATCTCATTGCTGAACTTGTAATTCACATTGAAAAGCATGTTTTCATGTTGTCTTTACTGCTCAGCCGTGTCCCCCTTCACCTGTGGAACTCCATGCTGCTGTTATGGACCCCAAATCCTCAAAACGATTTCCTTATTTTCGGTCACTCTTGTAAAATGAATAATTGTCAATTTCCCACCATCTAATAATAATAATAATAATAATAATAATAATAATAATAATAATAATAATGATAATAATAATAATAATTGCTAATTTAGGCAGAGTGGCAAGGGGACTGGTCGATTCCATTGACCCGAATATTTGTGTGGGGCTTTATTTTATTGACCCTGGAGGGATGAAAGGTGAAGTCGACGTCAGTGGGAATTGATCTCAGAACATAATCAACTAAAAGCAGTCAAGCAAGGCACCTTCTCTGACACGGAAACTCTTTGAATTTCTTTGTCTCGGTTATGGGTAGTTGATTGAAAACCGATGAAATAAAACTAATTGTAAATAGAACATAAATAATTGAAAATGTTAAAGTGATATATTAAGGGGATATTATTTAATATATTTTAATATAGTACATAATAGAAGAAAATTATTTATAAAAGTAAATTATTTATAAAAAAACAATAATAATAACAATAACAGAAGTAAAATATTTTATTTTATTTCATATAAATCTATGCAGCACGGATTTTTGTCAGTGAACAGGTCGCGGTCTTATAGCGACAAAAATATTTTGACAAATTAAACTTAAATGTTGAAGTGAATCGAACGGCTTTTGTGTGTTTCTTAAATGGCTTACAAACACCTTCCACGCTGCAATTGTTTTCGTTCCAGCACACGATCTCAGATCAAATCACTTGCTATGCAAGTACATCTCCGTAATATGTGATTTATTAATATATTTAGTAACCTAAATGGGTAGTATAAGGTTGAAGTACATATCTGATATATTGTATATTTTTTATTTCATATACTATGTATTGTGAATAGCAGAATACACGTAATCTAATATTAATAATAATAATAATATTACCAATAAATGAATATTATATATGTACTTATGGATATGGATGTGTATGTATATTTCAGTATATATAATTAATTATCTATAACCATATATATATATATATATTTGTAAAAAATGAAGTTCGAGAATGCTGCTATATTATACAATTTTTAATTTTTATATATACATTATAACATGTTTCAGTTCCTGAAATGAACCTTATCAAAAAAAGTTATATATAAAAAAAGATAGTTCATGCTATCAATCACAAGAAATTAATTTATAATACACAACGGTGTCAGACATCATAAAGTTCATATATATAGTTTGAAGTGAGTTCGTTCATGCTATATGTTTAAAGTGCATGATGCAGCGGTTCACGGTGGTGACATGCATCCAATACAAAAAACAGATCAAAGCGGCGATATGTAGTCAATACAAAAAACTGATGTTCCTGAAAGAGAGAGGAATTCATTTTTACCTTGAGCAACTGTGGTGTTCGCTGGATGATTCTGGCGAATCTCGTGAATTGTTCAGGTTTTATAACACTGGTCAGTCCAGCGTAACGTGACGTCATCAACGTTTTGACCAATCGTTTCGTTAGGTGGCTTAGTCAAGCAAAACGGGACGTCATCAACATTCTGACCAATCGTGACCTATCGCTGTATTATAACTGCCTCTTGTCTGTATCCTGTTTTGACCAATTGTTTCGTTAGGTGGCTTAGTCAAGCAGAACGGGACGTCATCAAAATTCTGACCAATCACGACTTATAGCTGTATTAGATCTGCCCCTTGTCTGTACCTGTTAGGTGACTAGTCAAGCAGAAAAGGACGTCATCAATATTCTGACTAATCTCTAGACGTCATCAACGTGTTGACCAATCAGAATCGGGTCTGCCCCTTAGCTGTATCGTATGTGGTCAGTCCATCAGGGTTAGATTTGTACGAAGAGATCTTTTTATAAATTTTTTTCCCCTTTTTTCCTAAGGCATATTTCCGTCAGTGTGAGTGACTGTTTAAGGTAGCGGCCGTGGTGGAATTTTGCTTCTCCTTTTCGGAGGACATTATATATATATATATATATATATATATATATATATATATATATATATATATATATATATATATATATATATATATATATATACGTTTATATATTTGTTTTGCAAGATTTTTAATGTGAAATCGCGAGTTGAAACAGATATTGTTGTATTTAGGAATGGTCATTTTGCCAGTTTAGTCAATAAAAACTCACGCACTATATATTTGGTGTTACTTTGCTTCAGCGTTATTCATTTTTTGCATTAATCTTAATCTTATTTCGGCCAGGGTTCTTTCATCACACTTCTGTGACCTCATTAGTGGTCCTTTGCTTTCTTCTTTCTTATTTGTGTGTCTCTCCTTACTAACGGTCAGCCATTTTGTATTTTGTATTCCTATTGTATGTGTCTTCATTTGCGCATGCGTATACCTCTATTTGTGTCTATGTTTAGTTAGTGTGTGTGTGGGGGGAAGTGCCTGTAATATTTGTATCTCCTGTTTATATACGTTCGTGTAATTTGTTTTTGTTTTTGTTTTTGTTTATTTTTATTTTGTTCCTGTGTTTACACCTACTTATTATTATTATTATTATTATTATTATTATTATTATTATTATTATTATTATTATTATTATAAATAATAATAATAATAATAATAATAATAATAATAATAATAATAATAAATGTATATAGTTATTTACTTCCATTTGTTTATTTATCTGTGTATTTTATTTTATTGTGTTTTTAGTTTTGTTTATATTGTAACCAGTTTACTGGGATTCTCTACCGTCATATGTTGTGGTGTGTGCTAGTGTTCTATTCCAGTTTTCTATTCAGGCTAGGTTTATCTTCTATTATGTGTGTAGCTTCTGTAATTTATCTGATTGTTGCATCTGTTCTATGTGTGGACAATATTTTAATTTCTATGTTGTTGATTGATCCCCCGTGTTCCTGTTCGGCGTGTTGGTACAGAATCGATGAGCTTTTACCTTCCTTGAGTTCTCTCCAGTGGTCATTTACCCGCTCTCCTATGCTCCATGCCGTTTCCCCTATGTATGTCGTTGTCTGGTTACTGCAGCATCGTCCCTCTATACATCTTATACTATAGACTACATTTCTGGCTTTACAGTTTGTTTGTGGGCTAAATCTACACACAGTACAGTTCCTATCTGTAGAGAGGGTTCTACTAAAAGGGTAGGTTCTACCGATTATGTATTTGATAGGGCTGCCTGGCCTTTCAACAACCTTAATCCTTAGCTTAAGTTAGTCTAGGGCCCTTGTAAAGCGGTACGCCTGTTCACCTCTAGGGGTGGTGTCGACGAACATGACACTCTGGTATTTGTGGCTATCATACCAAGAGTTGGCCTTACCTATTTTCTTCTTTGTCCTTTTAATAGTGTTCCATGACTTGCTCCTATAGAGTGGGCAAATCCCATTCCTATCATTACATAAGATAGTATCAAATTTCTTCATGGCTCCTTTGTATACTCTGATCCTTTCTTTATGTCTGTAACCTGAGAACTGCATGCGGTGAACGAAATGTTGTATGTGTCTCTTTAACTCTGTAGGCTCGCACTTGCGGAACACATTTCGCATTATTCTGACGAGGTCTGCCATTAAAATATTGAATAGGCATTGTCCGCGATAGCTGAGTTCCGGTGTATCAAGTATTTGGAGGCCATAGGTTTAGCATAGTATATATATAAACAACTTATAAGTAAGGGCTAAAGAAAATTATTTCAAAGCCAATATGCTGATAACAGACTATAAACCTTTTATAAGATTAATTCCGAAATTGATTCAATAGAGATAACGAATTTAAAAAAAACTAACGGCCAGCTTGTCCGACTTCAGTTCTTCGATTTTTTTTGCTGTAGCGAGTAGATTATATGTGGAAATTGACGATTTAATAGTCTGTTATCAGCATATTGGCTTTGAAATAATTTTCTTTAGCCCTTACTTATAAGTTGTTTATAATTTTAACCGTAAAGGTATTTTAATATGCTGCCACATTTCTTGATGGAATTTTTTTCTGTAGAGAAAAAAACTTCATTCTATATTAGTAGTATATATAGGAGTGCTACAGCTAACATGTAACCCAGTGCAACCTGTTGCATGGTCGGGTCGTCGGCGACTAAACCGGCAACCCCACCAAGCTTGCTTGGTGAGGAGGGTGTTTATTGGACACCCTGCGGGATGAAAAACAAAACTCGTCAAAGGGCAGAGGAACTCTTGAGAGTTAACGGCCATCCAATAAATGTCTTAAGGCTGTATCATGCGCGGGGACATAGAAATAATCGAACTGAATACCCGATCGCACAGTTAAACCATTGGGAGTGAAGGACTCCTAGCCTTTGTTAGGGCATCCTTCTAGGAGAAGGTAACTCAGGTAACTGGGATAACTCCGACATAAAACCTGCGGCTCAGTGTTTACCGATGATGTTGACTTGTTCTTCTCTTCGGATTATGGCTGCTGTTGCTTAGTGAGTGGGATTGACTTAGTGCACAGCCTTTCTTTACTTTAAAAAAATCTTCTTGCACAGGCATTGCACGATAGCAACATTGATTAATCTTCGTGCAATGGCCATACTCGATAACGAGGGGGCAGCCACCATGTGTAAATATATATTTGTTTATATATATATTTCATTTTTGTAATTGTTTAGTAAGATTCTTTATGTGAATTCGTGAGTTGAAGCATATTGTATTGTGTCTGAGGAAAGTCATTCTCTTTTAGTGCCCTATTATTTATTGTTAAATAATAAAGCACTAAAAGAGAAATACTCTCCCCAGGCACATAATATATATATATATATATATATATATAGAAGTCATGGTATACGGATTCAAGTAATCCGGTTATGCTCATAAAAAATTCTCTTTAATGTGTCATTCTACAAAATATTTAGAATATTTTTACGATGCAAAAGAAAACGACGAGGAGTGTATAAAATCATAAATAGCAGAAAAATAGTTTGAAGAAATTTATTTGATCATAAGAAAATTTATATATCACAAGTTGTTTCGTAACTTAAAAACATGTAAATAATGTATATCATTATATTTAATAATAAATTACTTACATGTCTGCATTAATGAAAATAATGGCGAGTTTAAGCATTATCAGATATAATTATGCAAATTATGTTCGTGAAACTATTTCTTTTTCATTTATGACTTACATATGTACATATATACACATACACACACACACACACACACACACACACACACACACACACACATATATATTAATATATATATATATATATATATATATCACAGTGATCACCGTGACCGACCAGGCTATCAGATGTTACTACACATCGTTGGTCACAATGCGCTTCGCATTGTTTTAGCCTTCAAATGACGCCACCGCTGGTTAAGCGAGCAGGCCAACAGAAGAAAGAGTGAGAGAAAGTTGTGGCGAAGGAGTACAGCAGGGATTGCCGCCACCCCCTGCCAGGGCCTCGTGGAGCCTTAGTTGTTTTCACTCAATAAACACTCACAACACTCTGGGAATCGAAACCGCGAGTCCGCTGCCCTAACCACTAGGCCTTTGCGCCTCCACATACTATATATATATATATATATATATATATATATATATATATATATATATATATATCAAGTCATCCCATAAGTTCTGTCCTATTTTACCTTTTAAAATTGAATGGAATTTAATAATATTTTAGAATGTCGAATAGAATTAAAATTTCTTTGATTAACATGGAAATATCCAAAGATCATTTAAGGCACATAATGCTTTATGAGTGCAAAAAATGAAACACTGCAGCAGAAGCGACTCGAAACATACACTCAGTTTATGGAAAAGAATGATTGAATGAAAGAACTTGCAGAAGATGGTTTGCAAAATTCAGAAGTGGAGATTTCAGCCTTGAAGATGAAGATCGAACAGGATGTCCATTTGAGTTTGATGATAAGATTCTTGAGACATTACTTGAAGAAAATCCTGCATTGTCAGTTGAGGAATTGGCAATAAAGCTTAGCTCAAGCCATACAACTATTCATCATCATCTTCAACAACTTGAAAAGGTTCCTAAACTTGGAAAATGGGTGCCTCATGAATTGTCCGAAAGCAACTGCAATTCCAAGTTGACATCTGCTCTTCTCTCCATTCTCTCGAACTCATTTCACCCTTTTTGGATAAACTTGTGACTGGTGATGATAAATGGATCTTCTATCGAAATGTTAAACGTCGTAAACAGTGGCTTGGTAAAAGGGAAAAGGCTCAACCACAACTGAGAAAGGAACTTCATGGGAAAAAAGTTCTTCTCTCTATCTGGTGGTATTGCAAAGGAGTAGTTCACTTTGAATTGTTACCACTTAATGCAACAATCAATGTTCAAGTCTACTGTCAGCAATTAGAGCGTTTGAACCAAGCTTTGAAGACACAAAGACCCGCTTTAGTGAATCGAAAAGGAGTTATGTTTCATCAGAACAACGCGCAACCCCACACTGTAAAATCACATCACAGAAGATCGAAGAGCTTGGTTGGGAAAAAATTCCTCATCCCCCTTTTTCTCCCGACCTTCCTCCTTCAGACTACCACTTGTTTCGTAGTCTACAGAATCATTTGGGGACATAACTTTCACAAGCCAGGAGGAGGTCGCTTTGAAACCAAAAGAGTTTTACATTGATAGGATTAAAAAGCTCGTGAATAGATGGAAGGAAGTCATAGATAATCAGGGAAAGTACATTGATGATTAAATTCCAATTAAACATAATATTTGATCACTTGTTTTCTTTATTCAAAATTCGGACAGAACTTATGGGATGACCTGATATAAGTGTATGTATATATATAAGTAAGGATAAGATCGTTATTTAAATATCGATCTTGTCAGGTGGCCAGCATGGGGATAAAAACCTCCAAAGAAAATAATTATTATTAAAATTATAATTTAGGGTATCTAAGAGATACCACCACGCTGATCTGGAATTATCCAGTAATTGTTTTGCTAGTTTATTTTGTCTCTTTGTCTTCTGTCTTGGTGCTGTATGAACATTTAACGTGGTTTTAGAGTCAAGTTTTGGCTGCTATTTCCAGCGTGGGGGTATCTCTTAGATACCCTAAATTATAATTTTATATATATATATATGTGTGTGTGTGTGTGTGTGTGTGTGTGTGTGTGTGTGTGTGTGTGTGTGTGGTGTGTGTGTGTGTGTATAAGTCCAGTAAAATTTAGATTGAGATGATTATGGTACATTTTAAATTGATGCAATGTTTGCATTGTTCAATTTAATGGAGTCGCACGAAACGATCGTACTGCATCACCTCTGGATATCCTTCTTGCTTATTTTGATTATAATCACCCCACTTTGAATTATATGGATAATACCATACTAAATTCTGGTGCCTTTAACTTAAGTACCATATTCATCTCAATCTAAATTTTACTGAACTTATACACATACACACATACACACACATACACACACACACACACACACACACTCACAAACATATATATATATATATATATATATATATATATATATATATATAGAGAGAGAGAGAGAGAGAGAGAGAGAGAGAGAGAGAGAGAGAGAGAGAGAGAAAGAAGGGAAGAACACGGGCACAAACATAAAGAAGGAAGTGAGAAAAAGGAAAAGGAAAAAATGAAAATAATTAAAACCGAAACCCAAAACCACCAAACAAAAAAACAGAAAGTGCAAATATGGAAGCTCCAGTGGAATCCGAAACCCTAAAGGAGAGAAGAAATTTGAAGTGAAGTCAAGGACCTGCAAGGCAAATGTTGGTATGGGAAAGACAAACTGCAGGTTTGTTCACCCGTGAACCCGTCAAAACTACAGGGGCCTTAAGGAGAAATACTTCCCTGAGTAAAGGTACCAATCGCCTCCAAAGGAAAAACATACAAATGCAGTGCGCTCTTCAGTGTTATGCGCAAAGCAACAGCTGAGCAAGAGTCATTTTTGTGCATGGCACAAAAGATTGTGCAGCAACTGACCTGGCTACATCAAGCGCAAACAAAAAACCTTGCCCACTACTATGCTAGACCACCACAATCAACACAGGATGGCCTCCTCTAACGCCTGCACAGTTGTTACGCCAATATTTTTACTAAATATTGGGGACCTATTGAATCACAACAACAATAGCAAATTTCTTTTCCTGAGAGACCTTGCTGCATGCAATCAAGCCCTATGTATAGCACTTGTAGAAACTCATTTGAGCCCTGATTTAGAGAATGCAGAAGTACACGTACCAAAACATACCACACTGCGAACAGACAGAAGGGAAAGGAGCTATGGTGGGGTTGCTGTATACATCCGTGAAGATCACACACCACAGGTCTTACTGTCACACTCAAATCCAGTATGTGACAATCTAATTTTATACATAAAACAACATGATATAGTCATATGCAATACTTATCCGCCACCGGATGCTCCAAACTACATAGGCAAGTTTGAAGATTGCCTCACAAGAATTAAAGAAATCCTCATGAAACTGGAACACCATGTGAGCGTATTTCTTATGGATGATTTCAACTTCCCCAATGTCAAATGACCTGAAGGCCTCATGCTCTCAGGAATGACTCATTGCAAACAAGCACAATGGAGCCCCTGCTAAAACTCACCAATGCCCTATTTATGCAACAAGTCGTACTCAGACCAACTAGGGCGAATAATATTTTGGATCTCTGCTTCACAAACAATATTGACATCGTTCATGATGTGAAAGCGACGCCGACATTAGTTTCGGATCACAACATAATAGAGCTGTCTATGTTTGGGCCGAAAGTAACCAGAGACATACAACCTAAAGGAAGCACCCGAAATCGCTCCAATCTGAACTTCCACAAAGCAGACTGGAAATCGATCCGAAAAGATATCTTCAGACAGGACTGGCTGAAATGTCTCTCCACACCAGATGTTGGCATGAAACTAGAATATTTCATGTCTGTTATGCAAACCATATGCCAGAAATATATCCTAGAGCACAAGGCCAACACAAAAAGGAACAAGATTCCAAGGGAAAAGATCCTCATGAGATGACGGACGAAGGTTACAAATCACTTCAACCAACATTCCAAAAGTAGTGAAAGGTGCCACCTAAAAACAACACTGATGGAGATTGAAAAAAGCCTGCAACAATCCTATGTGAGGGAGAGAGGGCGGAAAAAGAAGCCTGGGTTATAAAAAACATTAAGTCAAACCCAAAGGTCTTCTTTCATTATACCAAAGAAACAGCATCAGTACTCTGAAAAATAGGACCCAACTTCCAAAAGGATGGCTCCCTCACAGATAGTCCAACGAAGATCAGTGAGGTACTGAATGACCAGTTCTAAAGTGTCTTTACCACCCCGTTAGAACACAGACAAGTGAACGAACCAATGGATTTCTTTGCTGCCTCATCTATAACCAGCGAGGCAGTTACGATGGATTATATCAACATTAGTGACGAAGATATAATACTAGCCATAAATGAGGTGGATCCAAACTCAACTGCTGGTTGAACAATCCTCCTCAAATCGTGTAAGCGTGCCCTGACGAAACCACTACAGATTCTCTTCCAGAACTTTCTCACAAATGGCAGGCTGCCAAACAAACTGAAAGAGGGAATAATATGCCCAATCCATAAAGGAGGAAGCAGAGCAGATGCTGAAAACTATAGGCTTCTCTCGCTGACTTCACACGTCACTAAAGTCATGGAATGGATAGTCAGAGGGAAACTAATCGCATTCCTTGATAAAAACCAGGTAGGAGCTACCTGACCCAGCTCTTACAGCACTATGACAGTTACTCAACAACTCAAATGTGGACATAATATACCTTGCCTTTGCAAAAGTATTTGATAAAGTGGATCATGGTATGATATGCTACAAGCCTCATGATCTCGGGATAGCTGGAAAACTTGGAGAGTGTTTACATGACTTTCTGGACGATAGAAGTCAGGCAGTAGTGGCCGATGGAGCCACGTCAAAGAAAACACAAATAGTGAGTGGTGTTCCACAGGGCGCTGTCTTGTGACAACTGCTTTTCATAGTGACCCTCTCAGATATGCCATCAGCTACCCGAATAGCCACCCTTGCCAGCCTACGCAGACGATATGAATGTCTCGCAGAAAATACTGAACCCCAGCGATGGTGCACACTTGCAACAGGAGTTGGACTCAATATACAGATGGGCTGAGGACTATACTATGCAGCTTAATGCTGAAAAATTCCAAGCTACCAGCGTCCAAAACTGAATATAAAACGTGTACTTTGCAACAAATTTGCTCAGAGGCAGTGTTTTCTCTCTCCTACTCATCTTTTCTTTTTCTAGTGAAGCAAGCAAAAGCTGATAAGGACTTGACCATAGAGGAATATGTCTGTCTTCAGCCCAGTCAGTCCTCTCTACCTCACTACCCCTTTCCCTATGACCAACATACAGATAACTTCCTGCTCTTCACGGCTAAATGTAGGTGGAGGAGTGATCTTCACAATGGACTCAGCTGATAGTTGGACCTATCTCACGACGACAAGTTTTCAACATGACACCACAACTCAGAAAAGGTTGACTTGTGCACGAAGAACAGTTTTGCTCTTCTCTATTGATTTCGTTCGGGTCCAGTTGATAGAACTTCCATGTCTGTAGAGTCTCTGTTAAACTAGCAATGCAGACTATTTTGCCCAACTGATAGAGGGCAGTGAGTGTTTAACAACATTCCAGATGCCCTTTCTTGGTCTTTGCCCAACCCAGGATTACAACTCTGTCAGAGAAAAGTTGGGCAAAATTACATCAACCAAATGATGACCTCCACCTGTTCCCCATCAAAGAATTACTGGAGAATGTAACCACAGCGCATGTCTATATATCTTTTGTTAATTATCCATGTCTTCCAACTAGTGGGTGTTGATAGTAGATGGACCATCGGACCAGTAGATTGTGTCCCTTCCACCAAAACATGAGAAGCAGTGAAATCCTAGTAGTTTGAATAGCTGACCACTCTATATTGTGGACACTCTATGCTATCCTTATGTGCTGGTCAGCAAAATACTGTTTCTAGTCAGTACCTGTCAGACAGCTTGAAACCTCAAAACAGATTTGCAAGGCTTTTGCGCTCCCTATCATAATAACGAATTCCACAATGTCCAAGCATGCATCCAAGATGTCATTCCAATCACAGAATCATATATCAGGCGTGGGGGTTTGTACAAACAATACAATTAACGTTATTGACATAGGGGTTACAACATATATGGGGCCAGACATACAAAGTTATTTAAAACAGATGTCTAATACCTTACTCAATACATATATATTCCTGGACCCCATACTGCAGATTTCCTCAGCAAAATCAGGATAACTATGTCCCGTCTGAGGAATGAACCCTGCAAGGTAGGGTGGCTGTTGCAGTGAGTGTCAATGGCCATTCCCCACAGCAATGCCTTTGCAATAATATCTGTGAGGTGTAGGTGAACATGCCATTTGGTCGGAGGTGTACAACGCATTACTCCCCACCCCAATCTTCTGCTGTTTAATCTTCCACTACCTTTTTCTTTCCTTAGTGAAGTAGTTATGAGATTTTTTACCTTGATAATATAATCTTACGCTTTTAATGTACTTTTTTTTCTTTTCTTCCTGTAAAAATATGTCAATAAAATTGCAATCCGTTGTTAAAAAAAGTGAAAATGAATGGCTTAAATTCAAATCCAGTAAAAGCAATGATAGTACTTTCTCTATTACTGCTATGAAAATCCATTCACCCATAGAAATAAAATGCATATAAAAGTGTCACAAAACATGCAGAGAATAATATAAAAACGAGACAGTGAAGACACTAGACAATGAGTGTATGTGTACCAAGTGAGAAGTCATTGGAATGTCATAAATTAGCAATGTAGCAATAAATTCAAGAAATACTAAATACTAAATTTTATTCCCTCTATGGTGGGGCAGAGTACTTATCACTTTAATCTTCTACCAGATCTCACACCAAATTTTCATGTACCCAACTGTACCTGGGTCCCTGGCCAAATTAGCAAAATCCCCAATGTCCTTGGAGTCTGTTTCTATTTTAGTAATGTTACCATGGCAACTTATTGAAAACCTTATTGGCACTTGATCAAGCAAGTGTTTTATGATATTCTCTCGTCTTAATCTTTTTCTTCCGTGTATATCGGGTATATAGGGTATATCTCATTGCTGAACTTGTAATTCACATTGAAAAGCATGTTTTCATGTTGTCTTTACTGCTCAGCCGTGTCCCCCTTCACCTGTGAAACACCATGCTGCTGTTATGGACCCCAAATCCTCAAAACGATTTCCTTTTTTTCCTTATTACTCTTGTAAAATGAATAATTGTCAATTTCCCACCATCTGATAATAATAATAGAAATAATAATAATAATAATAATAATAATAATAATAATAATAATAATAATAATAATAATAATAATAATAATAATAATAATTGCTAATTTAGGCAGAGTGGCAAGGGCACTGGACGATTCCATTGACACCAGTATTTGTGTGGGGCTTTATTTTATTGACCCTGGAGGGATGAAAGGTAAAGTCGACCTCTGGGATTTGATCTCAGAACATAAACAACTAAAAGTACAACAAGGCACCTTTCTCTGACACTTTAACTCTTTAGTGTTCAGATTACTCTCTCAAATCTAATGCAAGTTTATTCACATTGCTTGGAATTAATCCTGGGATTATTTTGTAGCCTCCAGATTTATTCAGCGGTCAAGTGAACCGGTCATCTCTTCAGCTAGACCATTCCTTTAGTGTTCTCTGTGCATGCTCTCCCAGCACTCTGTGTGGCAGCTTTTAGCACAGTGTGTGCTCTGTCTAAAAGCTCTGCCTTAGGTGCTTGAAATGTGGTGCTTTATTAGCCTAAAATCGGTTCAGAGCGACCGCTCCAAAAGCTAGAATCTCTGCAGGAGGTCAGCTCTCAGCGGTGTCCCGATTGGTAAGAATTTTTTTATTCTAGCCAATCGTGACATTGGATGTAGTGACTAAATATTTCTGCTACAATGCTGACTGCAGGGAAAGACTTGCTGACAATCCAGAAAGAGGGATGACAAAGCTGAGAGACGCTTGACAGTACGACAGCGTAACGAAGGATCAAATGGGCTTGCAGACCGATCCGGGGTAAAATTGCAACGAAAAAACATGGGAAATCATGCCCCCATGATCCCGGACCCCGGGACAAAGAATGAGGAGCAGAAGAAAGGAGAGAGAAAAAAAACTATCGTAGCTTTGTGAACAATAAAGGATCAAATAGGGACGGAAAAAACGAAATGGACTTGGACCGGAAAAGGACAATGAGAAAGGAAACGGTATAGGAATGGTAGATGAGGAGTTCAGCTGCTGCGGAAAGGTGTTTGCTAAGTTACCTTGGGCTGAGAATCCACCAAGGGAAGGTGTGCCAGAAGAAAGTAATTCAACAACGCGGGTTGATAAACCATAAGACGTGTGGCCAGAACCCCCGGAAAATAACCATAGCAAGGTTCATTCCACAGTTGAATTGGAACAGTCAAAAAGACTGATAGGTGTGAAGAGGACAAAGGTTAAGTGGCCGAAAGCAAATGATGCAGCGAGTTATAAAAAATTTGACGACGAGGTAGCAAGAATGGCCACCAAATTCAAAGGCGACGATGAACAAAAGCTCGAAAACCTGGCTAATACAATCTACCAGGAGGGAGAGAAAAGATTTGGACTGGAAACAACAGGGAAGGTAGAATCAACGGCAAAAAGCGGATCAACGAGGAGAGAAAGACGGATCGCAAAGATTCGAGAAGAGAAGAAAAAATTCAGAACCAGATGGAGGGATGAAAAGGGGAGGAAAGAGAAGGGCTAAAGCAGCTATATGAAGAGATAAAAAAGAGGCATCGAGATCTGCTAAGAAGACAAAGAATGAGG
>NC_043005.1:89844818-89864818 GCF_006345805.1 Octopus sinensis | reverse complement strand
GTCACCGCCACCAATGATTCCACCACCATGGCAGCATCTGCTACTACAACTGCTATCCCTGCTAGCGACACCGCTACCAATAACAATACCAACATCACCATCACCGCCACCAAAGACCGTGCCGTCAATGCCTCCCTTGCTACTAATACCACCGCCGTCACCAAGAACGACAATAACAACAACAACAACAACAACAACAATTCCCTTCAGCCACTGCTCACTCCATCACCAACAAGTGAAGGTGAGGAAAAAATAACAACGACAATCAAACGAAGTGCCGAAATTTGCGCTAATGCAGGACCAAATTACGCAGACAATTTTCCACCCCTTGCTAGTTGCATAATCAGCAACCACAAACCTAATACACCCACAACCCACACCCCTGCCATCAACATCAACACCACCGGCAGTAACAACAATAACAAAACAACAACTTCGCCGAGGCGATAAAAGAAAAAGTAACAAGAGTATCGTTTACTGCACAGCAGATAAAAGACTCCAGAGCCCTAATCACCAAAGAAAACGGCAAAATACACTTACGCATACCACAACACATACTGAATGAGGAAAAAAAGAAAACGATTATTTATAAAATAACAAACAAAACAACTAAAAGTCCAGAAAAGGCAAGCACGGACAAAATAGAAAAGCGCCTGGGGATACAAGAGGTTGGCGCTTGTCATCGAGAAACTGGTCGACAACGCACAAACGTGCGCCGTGCCGAGCCGGAGCATCCATGACAACCTCCATCTGATGCGCTACATCATAGACAGGGTAGTTAACGAACCTGGCATGGGTGGGGCCCTGATCAACTTGGATCAATCAAAAGCCTTCGATAGGGTAGACCATCGATACTTGGAAGCAGTCCTGAGAGCGGCTGGTTTCGGTCCCGTCTTCCGCGGCTGGATAGCTGCCTTGTACAGAGGCATCCGTTCGGTAATTCGCGTAAATGGACATCTATCGAGACCTTTCGACATTGCACGTTCGGTCCGTCAGGGATGCCCCCTCTCGGCGCTTCTATACGTATTGACTCTTGAGCCACTACTGCGGAAGCTGGCGACTCTGAGGGGCATCCCGCGAGAATTGGGATGCGGGACGAGCGTGTCTGCATACGCGGACGACGTCACCGTCATAGTGTCAAGCCACGAACACATCGAGCGGGTCGGCGAGACACTGAAAGACTACGAAGCGGTGACAGGAGCAAAAATCAACCGGGAAAAGTCAGTGGGCTTGCGGCTCGGCACCTGGAGAAGCAAGCCCATGCCGTCCACCAGTACCTCCGTCGTGGGACGCTGGACAGACGGCCCGGTTGAGTTGCTCGGGGTCTGGTTCGGTCCGAACCTCCAAATGAAGAAGAACTGGAACGAGATAACGAGTAGGGTGGTCACTCTCGCCCAGCAATGGGCCGAGAAGAAACTGTCCCTAAAAGGTCGGGCGGAGGTGGCGAACACGTACATCGCGTCCATCATCTACTACCGCCTGACCGTCGTACCTTGTCCCGACCCTACCATCACCAAACTAGAACGCATTCTCTTTTGTTTCTTGTGGAAAGGATGCGTCCCGATGGTCAGGCGATCCATTTGCTGTCAACACCCGTTAAAAGGAGGGCTGGGCATGCCGTAGTTGATGATGCGCAGACACGCGCTGAGACTGCGACATCTCCGGCTCTATGTAGACGACGGTGAACAGGTGTGGTCGCCGTTTGTGAGGCACGCATTCCCGCAACTCGTCTCCATGACCGAACTGCAGTCGTGGATCAAAAAGAGGCCGAGGAAGGGCGAATGGCACCGCGAGTGTCGCGTTGCTCTCAAGCAACTCTGCCGTCCCGGGTCGACCTTGAGTGACTTCAACACAACCAAAGCATTCTATAGGGGATTAGCGGAGGGGAGGTACGACGACGATCTCGGGGCAAACCTGGGCGTCGACGAGGAATACCTGACCCGCCTGTTTCAAACGACTTTCGGCCCGGGACCTATGGACAACTTCCAGAGATCCCTGGCCTGGCGGTGCTACCGAGAAGTGTTACCCGTTCGGGATAAGCTCTATATGCATGGCTCGAGAAACACGGGGCCGACCTGCCCGAGATGCGGGCAGAGCGACGAAACCGCTCTGCACGCAATCGTGCAGTGTCCAGCAATTTCCGACCTGTGGGCTTATGTCGAACGACTGCTGTCACGTGTGGGACGTGTCGGTTTATCAGCCAAGTCTATCGTTAATATCGTCACGCCTCCTTTCTTCAAACGGGAAGAAAGAGCTATTTTTATCATACTTGTGACTATGGCGAAAGAATGTATCTGGTGGACGCGCCTGAAAGGATTAGAGACAAACACTTTCCTCTCTGGTCAATCTCTCATCAACTTCTTCAAGTATCACTTGAAGAGGAAAGTGAGAGTAGAGAGGCAAGTTTTGTCTAGTGAATGTTTTAAAAAAAGATGGGTGAATGTAGCAAGGATGGCACGTATGAATGACGAAGCCACCTTGACTATGATTCTATGAACCGTAAAAATTAATACAGAGAGTTGCTTATTTGCAAAAAAAAAAAGAAATATAACATGTGACTTCATTGACCGAGGTTACCGTGGTCTTTTCCGTAGGCTTTTCTTTCCACGGGTAAACCTCACCTGTCCTCCCCTTTACACTTCATATTGACATTTCTTTGATTACGATCCCTATTGATCAACTTTTTTTCCTCTCCCCCCCTTTTTTTGTCCTCTTTCTTTTCTTTTACGATCCCTTTTGATCGAAAACCAACCCCCTTTTTTTTACCCCCAAAAGAAAAGCTCTACCTTGTAATTTGTTCTGTCTGTGTGCAGCCCTATGTGGCTAATAAAGAAACATATCTATCTATCTATCCATCTATCTATCTATCTATCTATCTATCTATCTATCTATCTATCTATCTATCTATCTATCTATCTATCTATCTATCTATCTATTTATCTGTCTGTCTGCGTGTGCATGTGTGTGCTCACATATATGCTTCTATATACATACATGCATGCACACACGTACATACCTACCTACATACATACATACACACATACATACATACATATATACATACATACATACATACATACACACACAATCACGTACGCATATACATACATACGCAATCATGTACATATATACATACGTGCATATACACACAATCATGTACATATATGCATACATAATACACACAATCACGTACGTATATACATACAATATAACGTACTATATACAAACATATATACACAATCAAGTACGTATATACATACAAACACAATTATGTGCGTATATACATATACAGACATGCATACATATATACAAACATTCATACATACAAACATACATGCATGCATACATGCATACATACATACATACATACATACATACATACATACATACATACATACGTACATACATACATACATACATACATACATACATACATACATACATACATACATTAAGATTTTATATCCTCTGCAGATTGTCTCGGTTTCATTGGGTGAGTTTCTTCCTTTAGAATTGCATCCTTTTTAGTACTGGAAGGGAAGAAAGAATGAAAGAAAAAGAGGAAAGAGCCAATCAGACATTTAGCAAAATAATGTTTAGTATTTTGAAATATGATGATAATAGTGATGATGATGATGGTGATGATGATGATGATGATGATGATGATGATGATGATGATGATGATGATGATGATGATGATGATGATAGTGATGATGATGAGGAGGAGGATGATGACGACGATATTGCTTCGGCTGATGATGCAGAAGATGATGGGCAAGATGATGATGATGATTAAGACTCTTATAAAATCAATGATGTTGTTGCTGTTGATGTTATTGTGCAAACCTTCCCTACTTCTGCTGCTGCTCCTGGGAGTTAGCTAGTCTCGGCTCATATCCATTCAGCTACCACTGACTCACTCTTTTTGCCCTCTTATTTTCACTCATACAGTGCCCACCTTTCACTGCTCGGCATTTAGTACTGAACCCTTCAGCTATGAGACTATATACTCGCCAATGCTGGTTGTCAAGCAGGGGAGGGGAGAATAAACACATACAAATATGCACACACATACACATACACATACATACATGCACACATATGTAGAATTGATAGAGAACTATCTATCTATCAATCTCTCTCTCTCTATTTTTAAAGTCATTTTCACTTTAAAATATTTTCCTCATCATAATGTGTCTAATGGAAAGAGTTTTTTCCCTTTCAGGGTTAAGTTATTTTCAGAGTATTTTCCCATTATGCACCGTTTTGGCGTGAGCGGCAAACTCCACTGCGGTAAATTTCACGATAGGTAAAATTCGCTGTGGTGTATTCTACTAAGGCAAATTTCACTACAGTAAATTCCACTCGGAACATAACGGTCTATAGAAAACTAATTACACACGTCCTTGTTACACACTTCTCGACTAATTAGTCGTTAGTTAAAGTATAAGTTTATGCCATTGTTACTCATTTTTAACTGAATTTCACTGTACGACTAATTTTTTCTGTTCAGTTTAACTTTGAACTTTGAAACCTTCAACCATGGCAACATTTATAACATCAGAGAAGAACAAACGTAAGCTTTGCGACGAAGAGGATCATATATACAAAAGAATGGTATATGGAAGCAAAACAAAAATATATTGGCATTGTGAACGTTTTTACAAAGGTTGCAGGGCTAGACTACATACAACTTTCAACTCCAGTATACCAGAAATTATTTTTTCAACGGGTTCCCATAATCACTCAGCTAGCAGTGCACATGTTCATTTCTACTCTAGGCACAAGGCCCGAAATTTGGGAGGAGGGAGCCAATCGATTAAATCGATCCCAGTACGCAACTGGTACTTAACTTATCGACCTCGAAAGGATGAAAGGTAAAGTCAACCCTAGCGGAATTTGAACTCAGAATGTAAAAACAGACGAAATACCGAAAAACATTTCACCCGGCGTACAAACGTTTCTTATTTCTTTACTTCCCACAAGGGGCTACACATAGAGGGGACAAACAAGGACAGACAAACGGATTAAGTCAATTATATCGACTCCAGTGGGTAACTGGTACTTATTTAATCGACTCGGAAAGGATGAAAGGCAAAGTCGACCTCGGCGGAATTTGAACTCAGAACGTAACGGTAGACGAAATACCGCTAAGCATTTCGCCCGGCGTGCTAACGTTTCTGCCAGCTCACCGCCATATGCAGTGCACATGTTAATCCCCGAAAGGCATTCAATGAAAAGTGAAGTAATGGGAACGGACACAGTATCTTCACGGGAAGTAATAGCTACTGCTGTCCAAAATCTCGATGAGGAACCACAATAATTGTTGCGAACAATTCCTGGACTTTCACATAACATACGTAACTGGAGGCAGCATCCTTTAGGAATCCCAGCACTTCCAACTTGTCGTTCAGGGTTTGAAATTCCTGATGCAGTTAAATACTTAGAAAATGAGTCCTTGTTTTTGGTCTTTAATGACTCAAGCAAAATTCCTCAGAAAAATGCTTGGATGATCTAGAAAGCTCTGAAAATTGGGCCTGTGATGGGACTTTTAAGGTGTCTCCCAGTTTGTGGTGTCAGTTTTTTACGCTACATATCATCATTGAAGCTATAACAGAAAACACTTTCTCAATGTGTCATGCAGTGGGACTGAACCTGAAGCCATGTGGTTGGGAAGCAAATTTCCTACCACACAAGCATTTCATTTAATTTTTCTTTTGGAATTTTGTGTCTCTAAGGACTTTGAGTCGAGAGCAACTGTCCTTTGGTCTTGCCCATGCTACAGCACTGCTAACCACAACAGTTAATCTTTCCTTCCCAGGACATTGTTCCAAAGCAACCTGCTTTGTTTTCTGGCCATGGTGCCTAAATATTCAACGTGTCCTTCCTTTTCTTTAAGGTGACAGGGTGTAATTTCTAGCAAGTCGAATGATCGATTAAGGGCTTGCTTCTTGGTTCATAATGATGATGATGATGATGAAGATAATTACTATGCTGTTTATGGTGATGGTTATGATGATGATAATGATGGCAATGATGTTGACAATAATGATGATGAGGAGGATAATTATATTGGCGATGGTTATGTTGACGAAAACGGTAATGATGATGATGATGTTGACAAGGATGATGTTTAAATTGTATGAGAGACACCTACGCGAACTCCAGTTTTCCAGATTTGGTCAAATCATTGAAGTTGTCCATCATTTTCCGGTTGTTTGTTTCGGGTAGCAACAGTGACAATAGGCCCGCGATTATGGAAAGTGCTCCCATAAGAACCATCGGCAGTATTCGACCAACCTTGCCAGAAACCAAATCTGACTGAAAGAAAAAAGCAGAAGAAAAAAATGATTTTGTTTTTGTAATTGTTTGGCCCCTGATCATTACTGAACCAGCACACTTATGGTCAAAGGGATTCCCACCATGACCACCCTGTTCTCCTTTCAGCATATATATATATATATATTATATATATATGTGTGTGTGTGTGTGTGTGTGTGTGTGTGTGTGTGTCTGTGTGTATATGTATATATGTATATATGTATATATATATATATATATATATATATATATATATATATATGCATGTATGTATGTATATAAAAGAAACAGGTTTCTAACAAAATGCTATACGTGGTATAAATAAGGGAAAGTAAAATGAAACAAAGAAAATGCACACTAGGTGTAAAAGTATTGGCTTTTTTTGAATAAAAAGAAAGATATATAAATACAAATAAATGATTTGAGGTGGAATTAAGAAGTAGAAAAATCGGATCTTTTCCTTTTGATGGACGGAATTTTCTAGTTAACTAAACAATTTGAAACTTCGTATACTGGTAGAATGTGTCAAAAGAAAACATGATTGTAAACAAAATTGAAAACAAAATTGTAATTTGTAAGTTTAACGTAGTTTAATTCTTCGAATTTTAACCAATGAAATGCCAGCATTTGAGCTCAAATCATTTGCTGCGTTATCGATATTGTAAACAAACGAGCAGACGCAGGCCGCATACACACACACACACATATTCAGATACATACACACGTACACTTGCACATACACACTCTTTGTCACTCTCTCTCTCTCTCTCTCTCTCTCTCACTCTCTCTCTCAAACACATGCATATACATTTGCACAAGCACATAGTAATTAATATATAAGCGTACACACATACAAACGGAGATATACATACACACACAGCTTTGTCCCCTCTGTGTTTTGCCCCTTGCCGCAACAAATTTACACAAAAGGTAAATAAACCAAAAGGGGGGGGTCAATGTTTCATCGTTTCGGGGTCGATAAATTAAGTACCAATTACGCACTGGTGTCGAGGATTTTTTTCCCAATTTATATCACAGCCTCCGACAAGCTGGGGCATCCTTTTATGAATAAATATTTCGCAAATTTTTACAATACGACCCACACTCCACGCGTACCCTCATATCCCACTCTAGACCGATTTAGGCATATTATTGTTTTGCTTTTGTTGTTTTTGGCCCTTCAAAACTATGGGAGAAGCCTTTTCGGTAAAAAAAATAAAGAAAAGATTTTTAAAATATCGTTAATATTTTTATTGGGCGACGAAATTCATCGATTTCAGAGATATGGCTGTTATTTCTAGCACATGCAGAAGACAGAAGACAGAAGACAGACAGAAGAGAAGGATGAATAACACGTGTGTGTGTGTGTGTGTCTGTGTGAATAACACGTGTGTGTGTGTGTGTGTGTATGTGCTGTTTGCGTTCAACAGGATATTGTCTGAGTTTTTAGACGCAGCAAATGATTTTAGCTCAAATGCTGGCATTTCATTGGTTAAAATTCGAAGAATTAAACTATGTTAAACTTATAAATTACAATTTTGTTTTCAATTTTGTTTACAATAATGTTTTCTTTTGACACATTCTACCAGTATACGAAGTTTCAAATTGTTTAGTTAACTAGAAAATTCCGTCCATCAAAAGGAAAAGAGCCGAAAAATCATTATCACAAGTCAATAGAGAAAGTCATACCGGTTTCGTCATCGCTGTTCAATGACTTTCTCTATTGACTTATGATAATGATTTTTCTACTTCTTAATTCCACCTCAAATCATTTATTTGTATTTATATATCTTTCTTTTTATTTAAAAAAGCCAATACACCTAGTGTGCATTTTCTTTGTTTCATTTTACTTTTACCCTATATATATAACCATTAACATGCCGAAATCTACCTGTAAATAATTGTTGTTATTTTAAAAAAAGCATTAAAGCTATTATTTACTCTTATTATATATATATATATATATATATATATATATATATATATATATATATATATATATATATATATATATATATAGGTAAAGAAAACAAGTAGTGCGTTGCGGTACGTGAATAATATTTTCAGAAGTCAAATATGTATAGTAATAAGCAAACGAATGGAAAAGAGACGCGGAAGGTGAGATAAAGTTGAAAAACATATACTAAATACACAGATGGAGACCAAACACAGAAAGTCACTAACTCCTCATCAGTTATCGACCAAGGGGTCGGGTGCAATTTCTTGTCCTCATTGACAATATATATTCCACTCTGGAGGCAACCAGCATGAGAACTTGACGGGAGTGTAACCAAAACATGACAAGACAAAACGAGACGGACAAATAAAGATGAAAAAGGGATACGGAAATGGACAAATGGAAATGAATAAAAATAATTCGAGACGAGACTGTTAGTGGACGGACGAGGGACAAAATAATGAGACAAATAAACAGAATATGGCCAAAGGGACAAGCGAAGACAACAATAAAAAAGATGCAAAAAATTAATACATGTACAACAGCAACAACAGCAAAAAAATGCGAGGTTTAGCAGACAGACAAGTGTGGAATAACGCAAAGGAGAAATAAAAAATGTCCGACTGGACTAAACCAACAGAAGAGAGAGGCAGAGTGAGTTTGTTTTATTGATGGATAATATTTCCTTATTCGTATGTTGTTATGTAAATCCATAGAAAGATAAGCCTATCTCTGTCTCTTTACTAGTTGCGCTGGTTCCACGATGGGTGGACTAACAAAAGGGGCGAACAACAAAACAAATAGCAAGTCTGAAAGAATCTAAATACTTACAAAGTTGAGAATGTAAGGTGCCAAAGCCCCACCAACACGTGCACAGGTGGCCAAAGCCCCCAATGCACCGTTTCTTATACAAGTTGGATATAATTCCAAAGTGTATAAATACACGATTGCAAAAGTTGCAGTGATAAACAAACGGCCTAATATCGAACTGGCCGTTAACATCCATCGATGGGCTGAAAAAGAAACAGATAAAAGAGGGAATTCTTAAGCAAAAACAAAAAAAAATCCTTTTCGGTATTTCACAGACATGTGGACCCTTAATATAATTCTCAGGTAAAATCAAATGACACAATGGCTGAATAAACTGTACATAATTTCAATACGTGGGCTTCTCTACAGTTTTCACCTACCAAGTCTCATTCACAAAGCACAGGCCCTCACAAATTGTGGATTGGTGCTCAGCATGCTGGAAGACCACTGGGAGTGAGTGACGCCTTAGCTTTTTTTGAAGCATGTCTTTAGAAATCTCCTTGAAACCCAGGCTATGTCTCCTTCAATAATTGGCAGAGACCTGGTCAGTGTATCCTCTACGATGATCAACAATCAACAGCAAGATGAGCTGTTATGGATCCCACTATCCCAAAGTGTGTGTGTGTGTGCATGTGACTAGGGACCACATGTGAACTTGTGACCTCACTGAAACCTCTGTCCGAGCTTGCTCAATCCATCCCGGATGAATGCCACAAGCAAGTACAAGTAGGCAGGTAGAAAGTATGGGTTGAGCCAAGGTTATAGAAAATGACATTAACTGAACATGTTACACAGTGGGATTGAACCAGGAGCCATGGGGGTTGTGATGTAAGCTTCTTAACCATTTGACCATACGGAACATTACATCGAACCCAGTGCTTGACTGGTTCTTTATTTTTTTGATCGTGAAAGAATGAAAGGCAAAAACGACCATGTCAGGATTTGAACCCAGAACACAAACCAGATGAAATGCCACTAAGCATTTTTGTCTGGTGCAGCAACGATTCTGTCCTACTAAAAGAGTTTGGATAAAATAATGGAAACACCGGGTTAAATGGAAGTTTTATTATTTAATATATAATTGGTCCGTGTTTGGCATTAATCACAGATTTAATATGTTGAGGAATTGACTTGTACAAGTCCTGGATGGTTGTTAAGGGAATTTTGATCCATTCTTCTAATAAAGCCTTCTTTAGGTCTTTCCACACCAATGGTGGAAGGAAACAGCTTCTCCCTTGTTACTCCAAAATGCATCATAAACGTTCAGTTATGTTTGGGTGGAATGATTGTAGGGGTGGTTTATTTCGTTTTTGTGCTCTTCTTACCAATTCTGAATAACATTAACCATGTGAATTGTCACATTACTGACCTGGAAGATTGCGCTCCCGCCAGGGAACAATATTTACCCCATTGTATGGATATGACCAGCAAAAATACTCCGATAATCCTTGGCATTAAATCTGCCATGTCGTGCCAAGAGAATTTCATATTATGGCTACCTAAATCATCACAGAGCCACTTTCATTCTTCACAGTCGGGACTAAGCAGTCAGTGTTGAAGGCTTCTTTGCGCTGTCTCTAGATATAAACTCAATAAAAAACAATATTTCCAGAATTTCCAATTCTCATTTGTACTTCGCATCAATACAACAACAACAACAACACTAACTTCATACTGGATTGTAATAATGGAATAAGCAGATGCGATTCAAGAGGAAACAGCTGCGATTTACCCTACCTACCTACATAATATGTGTGCGTGTGTATGTATATATTTATTTATATATGCTTTGTTTCTATTTGTTTTTTTTATTTATATTTTATATGCCTGGTACCTTTTATTTTGATTTCTTTATCTGAACTGCTAAGTTACAGGGACATAAAGACACCCACACCAGTTGTCAAGCATTGGTGGAGGGCAAACAGAAATCCAGAGACAAACACATACACCTAGATAAAGACATACGCGTGTGTATGTGCGCACTCGAGTGTGTGTATGTATGTATGTATGTGTGTGTATACATTTTGATATCCTTGGTTGTAGATACAGGATTTTAACGAAGCAGGGGGCAAAGCAATGTATTTCCAGGCGTAACTTCTGACTACCAACACGTAAAACTCCAACTCCTTCTTCCCGTCTCAACGAGACACTTTACTCTTCATAAGAGTTCGACGAGTCCACCTTTTAATCACACAGGGGTGTTAATGTCTATCACCACATCTTCCCTTGTGAGATTGACTTCCGTTGGAAGTGAATAAATACTTTTTATTGTCTTTCACACCACATCTCCCTTTTTTACTTCCCTCGGATTTACTTTCATCGGAAGCTTAATATGTTTTCGTTTGGGAAACTACCTCCAAGAATTCTGTGTGTTTTCTTTTCCTTTTACTAGTACGCCTTAGTTCGACGACTTCTAGCAGAGTCAGCTCATCGAAAATATTGCAGAGAACTTCCATGAGTTCTTCTTTCCTTGTAACCCATTCTTCAACAATCTTTCTTTTCAGCTGATTCATGAGTCTTTTATGTTCCCATTTCGAACCTTTCACCATTTGCCTCATTTTATCGATCTGTTTTATTATTTATTAGCCATCATATTTGCGGTAAAGAAATTCCATAAATTTATTCATGGAAGAAGATTCCGTTTGCAGACAGTCCACCGCCCATTATTGTTGATAAAATGGATTTTAAAAAATCTACGTAGATATTAATAATGCACTCAGTTTTAAACGAATTTAATTAACTATATCCAAGAATCAGATCCCAATAAATGCAAGTAGAATACACATCCAAGGTAATTCCGCTTGTAAGATAAGCAAATCCAAATATCGTTGAGAAGAATTTCAAGAAATTCAGAGTTCAAGAGAAAAAGAATATAAATAGAGAAAATTCCATTTTTAATCGGTGATTCCGCCATAGAATACCGAAGATCGTTTCTGCTGTGTCAGCATATTTGAAAAAGAGAACAGTAAAATTAATATATCCGAAACTACCAGTTCAATCAAACAGCTTGTATTAGTAGACACAACTACCACCCCCGCTCGGCTATATTGCGCCTCAGCAACATCACAGCTAAACCAACAGCTGTAAATCTGCCATCCTTTGTTGTCTAAAGAAATCAGGGGAGACAATATTAGGACCTAATAATAATAACCATAGCCATGTGTTGACAGGAATTCTCTGGGGTTTGAATAATTCACCTCTGGAAACATGTTTCATTCATCAGAAACCTTTTGAGTGGGATGGGCGACTCAACCTGAAGAAAATTCTAACTGGACCCCACCTGCAAGGCCATGCGCTGTTTATCTTGATATACGATCACCATGTCGCGCACATGTGGTTGTGATGCATGTGTCTGGTGTACCCTTATCAGACGGATCATCATGATGAGTATATTGAGCTTCGTATAATTGTACCCCAGTGTCATTTTGATGGCATGCGCTGCTCTTTCACTCAATAATGATGATAATAATAATAATAACAACAACAACAATAATAATAATGGTTTGTTTACCTTTAGTGCCATAGAGGACGGGAAATATTCCAGTGATACAGACGACTCCAGTCAAAACCATCAGGCTAGCATGCATTCTTTTTCTTCCAACACGATTTAACAGAAGGATGCACAGAATGTAGGCTGGAAACTCGACAACCGAATTCAAAAAAAAATTCACATAGAGATTGCCATACAATTTGCCAACATTAAGAGAAAGGCCAAAATATACCAAGCTCACAATCACCCTATAGAAAAGAAACGAAAGATTTTATATAATGTATAAAAATGCACAAAAATTGCAGATCAAACCCTGGTTAGATGGTTGCGTAATTTCTTAGAGAGAATTATGATAATTTGAACGTTGAGACCAACAGCAAGTAAAGTTATACAACTAACTGTCTAATATAGACAACTAAGACAACTCAACAACCGAGACAGAGTTAGCCAATGAGAGCCAGTTAATGAAAGTAACATTAGTTCGTTGGATAAATGGTGAGTAGATGGTTTGTATGTATATGTGGCCTTTTTTTTAGTTTATGTGTGTATAGAGTGTTTATGTTTATGGAGTAGAAAATATTTCGTGATTAGCAGAATTCACTGATTTGTCTGTAGTGTCTGACACTTGTTAGCCTTCGGTAATTCTTAGTGAAATACTTTTCCAAATTTTATGAAGGGCCCTGCATAAATAATCATCAAAGTAGAAAAGGTGCTGTCTCAGAGGATGATATGGAAGGTGCACTGGAACAGCCACTCTGACCTCACACTTGCGGATAGCTGTATCCACCCTGATAGTGGTGAGCATGGATGTGGTTGCGGGGCCGAGAATGCCGGAAGTCTCCACTGACGCAGGCTTGATCACAAACCTGTCAGAGAATGGTCAATACTTTAATAACCTACTTTTAGAGACATCAGAGAGCTTGTTCAGATTTAACCCTTTCGTTACCATGGTTTTGTTGAAATACACAAGTTTTGTTTCCACAAATATCTGCATCATTCTGATCACTATAGGTGCATGCATGGCTGTGTGGTGAGAAGCTTGCTCTCCAACTACATGGCTCCACATTGAACAAGTGTCTTCTGCCATAACCATAGGCTGGCCAAAGTCATGTGAGTAGATTTGGCAGACGGAAACTGAAAGAAGCCCATCATATATGTATATACTTTTTTGCTATATCGTGTATTTGTTTCTTTTCGTATCTGATATTTGTTATGGATCTTCTATAAGAATGAATGTGTATAACTTAATTTGGCATTTCTATACACGAAGGCCGAGAAGAGATCTTGTGAAACAGAGTTTATTTTAGCGAAATACCTATTGAAATCACCCGAAAAGACACATCTACATTGATAGATACACCTAAACCAGATGTTCAGAATCCCAGCCATGAGGGACCAATGCTAGATGGGTCGAAACAACTGTAGTGATTAATAAACATTCTCGTATCTTCCATATTGCGTCTATTTCATTAATCAAATATATATATATATATATATATATATATATATATATGTATGTATGTATGTATATGTACATATATATATAAATATATGTGTGTATATATATATATATATATATATATGTACATATACATACATATATAACTATGTATGTGTGTCTTTGTGTCAGTATTAGTACCCACCCCACCTCACCACCATCACCACTTGATGACCAGTGTTGGTTTGTTTATGTCCCCATAACTTAATGGTTAAAAATAAACCAATAGAATAAGCACCAGGCATAAAAAAAGTTCTGTGATCAATTAATTCAACTAAAACATTTTCAAGGCGGTGCCCCAGCATGGCCGCAGTCAAATGACTGAAACAAGTAAACGATAAAAGATAAAGAACACACAGAAAATGGTAAATGTAATATCACTTACCAGTTTAGCATCAAAATTAGGGTCCGTTTTAGAAGCTGAGGAATGGTAAACATTTTCCAGATTTCTACTTTTTTCTCGTTCGATGAGGAAATGTTGACGATTTCTGTTTGAGGCAAAACTGTTTTATTCAGTTTGGCGATGTTGCTAAGAATTAAGTTGGCATCTTTTGTTCTCTTTTTATTGAGGAGCCATCGGGGAGACTCGTCTAGGAAACTTGCAAATAGAAAACGGAAAATACAACCACATACACACATATATAAAAACACACTCATATATACATACATGTATACATACAAACAGACAAATAAGTAAATAGGCATTTGTTCAAGGTGCCATACATTGGGACTGAACCCAGAACCATGTGGTTGGGAAGCAAACGTCTTACCACACAGCCACGCCTGCATCTTTGATATTAATAAAGATGTTTAAAAGTCAGGTGAAGCCTGTATTTAAAGCTTCTCAAGTTACTCGTCTCTAAACATCGAATGCTTTCGCCCCAAAAGAAGAACTAATCTACATAATTGGATTCAAACGAAGGTACAGGGGTTAGATCAGCGTTTTCCTCCCCCTAGAGAGATATCTAAACAAAGATTAAGGGTTTCTCACCCCTAGCTGTCCTTTGATGGGTTTTGTTTCTCATCCTGGAGAGTGTCCGACATAAACACCCACCCCACCTCCTCCCGCCTTCCCAAACGAACTTGTTAGGGTTATAAGTTTACTATTCGACTATGTAACGAGTTGTATATACATGCACACACACATCCATCCATCTACCCATAATACATCCATATATATGTACATATATACAACCATACACCCACACATACTTAACTCCACCCGTACCCAACCATACTTATATACATACATCAATACCCACTTACTTATACACATACACACATTCAGCTATACATATACATAGACGTCCATACACGCATACATACATAGATCCATTGATCATATAACCATACATGTGTATACACATCCATCCATCCAACCAGCCAGCCACCCACTCTTACATACCTGAATACCTACCAGAGATAGACGATGGCGAACACCAGTGACGGGGTTGATATTATGATCATCAAAGTCCTCCAGGTCCTCACAAAGTAAGTCAGCAGACAAACGATCAGGTATCCAACGGTAACCACCATTTGGATGGCAATGGAAGATTTCATTCTACTGTCCGCCGAAGACACTTCAGAAGCTAGAATTTGAAACAATGATGATGAGGAAAAACGATGACAACAATTACGAAGATGATGATATAAAGAGGGAATTTATGATACATACACATGCACGCACGCACACACACACACACACACACACACACACACACACACACACACACACACACATACACACACACACACACACACACACACACACACTCACACACACACTCACACACACTCACACACACCTTACACAGAATGACAATATTGTTTGAAATGATCTTTAAAAATTACTTGATTTTTCTCTTTCTTAAATGGCTCTACCCTCCTGGTCTTAGTATTTATAAAGACCTTTATATAAATAACCTTTCTAAATAAGTACCAATAAGAAAATATAAATATCATGTAGGGAGTAATAATTATAACTTCTTAAACCTATAATGTAACCCTTAATTATAAAAGTTGAAAATGCACCCGAGTCTTAAAACGTGCGGTAGCTTTTAAATTTTGTGACAGATTCTTTAAACCAAAATATGTGACCAGAAGATTTGGAAAACAAACGGCATATTCAGGTAGCCACCCAACCAAAATACTAGGCCATAGGCAAAGATAAACAAGCGATGCCATTAAATTTACAATTCATGACAACTTGAGACTTTACCATAAAAAAACTTATATATGCAAAGCAATTTTAGCTTAAAACACTTCAAGCTGTCACCAGCAAAACCAGCATCAAAGAATCCTCCTTCATGCACTACAACAGAAATTGTAAAATTGTAAAAAAAAAAACTTTTTCTTTCTTTTCTATTTTTCTATTTTTTCTTTTAAAAACTTCATCGTATCTAATTGTTAATATAATTCAATGTTACTGAATTTTCAATCACGTATGACTGTTATGGAATTCATTGAACGTTTGAATTTGTCTTACTGTATTTCTCTGTGGAACTCATGGAATATTGCAATTTGTATGAACATTTGATATTTTAAGCATGTTTTCCCATATTGTCTCTCATACCATCAATTTCTTTTAAACTCTTTTTGTTTACGATTGAAAAACAAAAATGTATCGAAACAAGAGCCTAGCTGATTGTATACATGTAGCACAACACAGAAGAAGCTGTAGGGCCTTGGCAAGCTGACCCCTGGACACAGCGGGGACGTGTGTACGTGTATGCGCGTGTGCATTTTTCACCCACATTAGTCTTAACATTTAAGGAGTAAGAGGAATGAACGATATAGGTTTTTTTTTTAGGCATCATCCAATCAGGCTGATTGCCCAGGCCAGCCTGACTACCTCTCTCCATCCCTACCGATCTTCCATTAGTGTTTTTAGGTCTTCAACTTCGCATCCAGTACCTTCTTCAAGCTGTTGTATATGCGTCTTCTATGGTCTTCCAGCCGTCGTGGTCCTATGATTTGGTGTCCACAGCAACACATTACTCACAAGTTCTTCCTTACTTCTCCAGCTGTGGCCAGCAAACCTCAGTCTCAGTTTTTGGATGTTTGATGAAAGAGAGTTGGTACATTTCCATATAACTGTTGATTTGTTGGGGGCTCCCTCCAAGAGATGTTGAGCACTGCACGTAACATTCTATTGTAGGCACCGTCCAGCATGCACCTGAGATCCATATACAAGCACAGATAAAACAACTGCTCCGAAGAACTATCTCTTCAATTTATTTGGTAGGGTTGACTTCCATATCGTTCAAAGAACGTCTATAGCTGCCCAATCCTTAGCAATACAAGATTTAATATCTTTTTCAGTGGACATGATATTGCTGCCAAGGTAAGTAAACTCGTTGACAATTTTCAAGGGCTTCTGTTGATGCTCCTGATTTCACCTGTTGCGTTCAGGGTGATAAAATCTGTCTTCTTTTCATTCACATATAGTCCTATGTTAGCAGCAACATTTTCCAGGAAATGAGTAAACGATCAGCATCTTTTGTGTTGTCTGCAAAGAGCGCTATGTCATCAGTCATCAATCGGCGTCAGTGAAGTAGGTGGCCGGATATCTTCTGCTCCTAGACTTCTGTAAAGTGAAACCCAGAACATTGTGTTGATCTATTCAGGTACGCAGTACATAATCGAGACGCAGGATGAACAAGTAAGGGGATAGTATGGCATTGTGTACGGAGTGAAAGGCCTTGGAGAAATCTACAAAGAGCAGAACTACATTAAGGTTTTTGGCTCGTATTCCTTCCAACATCCTCCGAACTGTGAGAATTTGACCAGATGTAGAGCGGTTCTTCCTGAATCCATTTTGATTTTTTCTAAGATCTCTTTCAGTTTGAGGTTGGATTCAATTGAGTAGCAACGCATTGAAAGTTTTCGCTGCAATTGGTGTTCATTTAATTCCTCTGTAGTTTATTGCAAGGTCCAGACCTCTGCTTTTTGGGGAACGCAGACTACATCTTTTTATCGCGATTTGATAATATACTGAATTGCACGATTTAAGAAGAATGTCATTGAAGTTGCCGGTTTTCCAGACTTCAAGAGAAATGTGATCCAATCCTGCAGCCTTCCGGTTTTTGGTCTTCTTCAGTACGACTTCATGCTCTTAAATCGAGAAGGGTCCCTGTTTGATATCCAGAACCTCTTCAACGATAGGATGGATCAGCTGGTTTGATATATTCGGTGAATTCTCAAGAAGGTTTTGACAATGGTCTTTCCGCTTCCCCAGGAGAGACTGTGTCAATAAATTTCCTAGGTCTATATTTAGGCTAGCTTCTGTTTGGTTCAAGGTGTATGAGATCTCTTTAAAGTTAAAATTGGCTAGGGTTTTATTATAGCAGAGGGCTTCTTTACCAGAAATTGTGAGGCCTTGTGAGCATATTTGGTAGATAGAAACTGAAAGAAGCCCTTTGAATATATATATATATATATATATGTGTGTGTGTGTGTATGTATGTATATATATATATACATATATACATATATATACATACACACACACCCACACATATATATACATACACACACACATATATATATATATATATATATATATATATATATATAGATATATGATGATTGTCTGCTCCTTATGCAGAGTTTAGTCATCTCCTGTACCTAAACACTAGAACCATCATGGCATCTGATGTCGCTTTTTAAACCAGACAATATTCTTAAAGGACACTCACATAGATTGCGCATCCGATTTGGACCACCAAGGGCTGCAGATAAGTTCTTATCTTTGTGGATCTTAAAATGTCTTTTAAGGCCTCCGTTAGATTTGCAGACTTTATGGCGTACATGGCATTAAAAGGGGTGCACAGACATATAGGCAGAATAGTTGGTGGAGGTTCGTTTTCCATGGGACTGCAAATGAGATTTGAGCCCAGCAAAAGAAAGGCATGGTCTGTCACAAACTGTGCAGAACAATAAGGTCATTGTGATTCACCTTCTTGATTAGAACATTCTTCATTAAATCTCTTTTGAGTCTTACATGCATTATCCTGGCCCCTTCAAACGCTTTCACTCCACTCCACACTTTTGATCGCCATCCAGCTCGATCCGCAGCAAAGTTTCTATGCGTCCTGGATCCATTCCAAGTGACTTCATAGTCATCCGTAAACCGTTTTATGGGAAGGAAGAAGCTCTTTAAGCTTGGCTGGTAATCTACTTAAGAGAAGGAAATCTCCGAAATGAAACCCGAGGCCTCGGAAGTACCTGGTTTTATCAATTTTCATGCCACACCGGCGAACAAATATATATAATAGAGAGAGAGAGGGAGAGAGAGAGAAAGAAAACAAAGTGTACGTACACCGCTATATATATAAAATACAAAATGGGACAAAAATGCGATACATCCGGACAACTAGGTGATACAAAAAGGGGACAACAAAACATCCAGATAGACGATACAAAAAAAAAACACAAGGACGGATCATTCAAAGCTTTCTATCCTCAGTCAAGTTATTATTTTTATTGTATTTTGTATTTATACTTGTGTAACATTGTCTGTTTTTCCGTCCTTGTTTTCGTATACATTCGATGCTTTCTTCCAAGGAATCTAATGCTCTTAGCTTAGTTTCTCATTGGAGCAATCTCAAGATTAATCAGCCGATATTGCGAAGATGATCCGGTTCTTGACTGAGGATAGAAAGCTTTGGATGACCCGTCTTTGTGTTTTTTTGTTGTTTTTTTTTTTTGTATCGTCTCTCTGGATGTTTTGTTGTCCCTTTTATCACCTAGTTGTCCGGATGTCTTGCGTTCTTGTCCCATTTTGCATTATATATATATACAGTCACCATGCTTGAAGTTTTATTCTCTCTCTGTTTATTTTCTCTTATTCTTTTCTGTTGAAGAGCTTAGGCTCGAAACGTAAAAGACTTTCTCACCTTCCCGAGCGTCAAACTAATACACCT
>NC_043005.1:89834818-89842318 GCF_006345805.1 Octopus sinensis | reverse complement strand
TCATATTTTTTCCATTTTTAATGCATTTTTTGCTATTTTTTGGCTATAACTCTCTAAAAATGCTTATATAGTTATTTCCCTTACAAACCCGAGCAACGCCGGGCGATACTGCTAGTATATATATATATATATATATATTTGTATGTATGTATGTATATATTGTTACAAGTGTGTTTTCCTTGCGAAGAAAAAAATAGTGGATTTCATTTGGGCACCATAGATTCGAACCTGAATCTACAGAATTCCCCCTTCAAATAACAACAACATTTTCTCACGGAGAGATAATTGTTGATACCCGGTACTTTGAACACATTGCCAAGTCGATTTATATATTTCCCACTTAAACCTTTTGACCTCTTCTATGCCACCAAAAGCGGAAAAGAGATCAGAATCGCCTACAGCAATTTTTCTCATTGTTCTCGGACATATGTCTTTGTTTTTGTCGCTGTTCTGCGATAATTATGAATACTAAAATCCCTCAAGGACAAGTTAGTTGGCGAAAGGAGTCGGTGACCAGAGACGATTATAATACAGCTTTCACTGGCTCACATTTCAATGTCATTTTCTCTCTCTCCGCTGTTACTCTCTCTTTCTCTTTGACTTGCGGCTGCAAACAAACAGTAAACAACTCAAGAAGATGCAAGAGTGACCTCCCTTTTTTCTATGACCGGCATATTGAAAATTTGGAATAAACCAAATATACTTCGATCTCCAATACTCTATTTTTAATCAACAAGGACTGAGTAATACTAATGTTTTGTAAAGGGCTTTGTGCCGTGGACTCAAATCTATATGTATATGCATAAAACTGAAGTTGTCTGTGTGTGTGGGGGGCAGGTTTGGTAGCCTTCAACTAACACTCTCTCCTCCGAGACCCTGCGGCGCAAGTTGACCAAAATTGAGAGTATGATAAAAGAAGGCTTGCTCAAATCGGACCATGTTAGCAGCAAAAATTATTTACATCAAAAATCAGTGCAGTTCGAAACATAAGCTTCAACAGGATGCAAGGGAGATAACTAATGTTAATAATTTGTCTAATGGAAAACTGCCTTTGTATGGGGAGTTCGATTGATGCGGTTCTTATGTCCACAGATGAGCGTTGCTTGAATCGACGGGAGGGAGATTCTGTTCCCTAATGTTCGCTGCGTGAATGCACTAATTTTCAAGGTTGTCAACTGCTACAGCGTTGAGTACAATTCAGCAATTTCAATCGATTTTTTGTGAGAAAAATTAATTGCATTAACATAAAAATAATTAAAGGAAACTCTTAACGGAAACGTGTAAAGTTAAAAAAATTGTGCTGCATGTTCACGTAGACTTTTTGAAATTTCTTCGCATTTAAGATATACTTTTTGCCACATCACTTTGCCTAAACATGCTTCACTCGACAATGCCTAAAAAGGGGGGGGGGCTATAATGCAATCGACCCGGAAACAGATGATGACAAGAAGGAGACTTCATTCGCCGTCGTTGAGTAGTAGAGAGTCTCAAATTGCGGGGTGTTCGATTGATGCGGCTGTTATGTCCACAGATGAGCGTTGCTTGAATCGGCCGGAGTGTTGGGGAGATTCTGTTCCCATTGCATCTTCTCAATCAACTGAGAATGATGACGAGACTTCGATTGAAGGCAGCAGTAATACCTCAGCAACTACATTCCCACAGGCTGCGCTGAATAAGGAAAATGTTCGACATCAGAACGAAGGAAATGCAATGATTAATGCAGATGTGCAAGCTGCAGACAAAAATAATCGGCGTAGACTTCGTTTAGACCGAAAGGCTGCAGCTGCAAGAGCTGCTAAGAACGATGCTCAATGTGAACTACGTCTGAGTAGAAACGCCTAAGTGTAACTAAAAAGCAAACCCGAGCAACGCCGGGCTATACTGCTAGTATATTATAACCGCCAATCGCTGGAGAGATTGTCGAATTGATTGGCCTCGTGTATATGTGTGTGGTTGTATGTATATATATGTATATGTATGTATATATAAATATTCATGTATATGTACTAATTATGGTGAATGACACTAATGAGGGCTAAGTATTAATTACAGAACTTGAAATCGATCTATTTATTCGTTAAAGGTAGGATAAATTGTATTTTGCTCATTTTCATTGCATTCACCTGCGCAAAAAAGTGAAATAGGTAATTCAGAGTACTTTTGACTGCTATTTCTAGCATGTTCATACTTTTTCCAAGTACCTTTCATTGTGATTATATATATTTTTTATATAATTATAAAAATATAAATCGCTTTATATAGGCGTAGGAGTGGCTGTGTGGTGAGTAGCTTGCTTACCAACCACATGGTTCCGGGTTCAGTCCCACTGCGTGGCAGCTTAGGCAAGCGTCTTCTACTATAGCCTCGGGCCGACCAAAGTCTTGTGAGTGGATTTGGTAGACGGAAACTGAAAGAAGCCCCCAATATCGCTTGACAACCAATGCTAGTGTGTTACGTCCCCGTAACTTAGCGGTTTGCAAAAAGAAACCGATAGAATAAGTACTAGAGAGAGTAAAAGACAATTATAAATATATATATATATATAGAGAGAGAGAGAGAGAGATTTATAATTGTCTTTTACTCTCTCTAGTTTCAGCTCAGAGCTGTGGCCATGCTGATGCACCGCCGTTTTGCTACACTGTTATTACTAAGAACCTCCTCTAATATGTGGGACTTGGTGAAGCATGGAGTTTGATATAGCTACCCTCATTTGTACCTCTTACCGTGAGGTAGATTCATCTGGGATTCTCGACAGGAAGAGGTCCAGCTTTGATTTAAAAACCCCTACATCTACTTTGTGCAAGTTCCTCAGACTCTTTGGGAGAATATTAAAAAGCTGTGGGCCCCTGAAACCCAGGCTGTTGTAGTAACTGGTCCTGAAGAGTGATGGCATTGCTGGGACCTTTGGCACTATGCAGTGTCGTCCCGTTCTGGTATTGGTGTAGCTTCCAGATATATATTACTGCGTACCTCTCCCGTCTTCTCTCCAGTCTTAGCTGTTTCAACCTTTCCCAGTAGATGAGCTGTTGCAAAGAGACGATCTTCTTTGTGAATCTTCTCTGGATTGCTTCAAGGTCTGCTGTTAATTTCACACTGGTGGGTGACCATAGCTGTGAGCAGTAATCCAGGCGGCTGAGGATGAATGTCCGCCAGAGGACCATCATGGTTTCCTTATCTCTGGTTCTGAATGTTCTTAGGATCCATCCAGCCAGTCGTCTGCACTTTGTCGCCATCCTGGTAATGTGCACTTGAAAAGAGGTATCATCACTCATGTCGATACCCAGGTCCCTCACTGACTTAGGCTCTAGGATTGAAATTCCCTGTGGACCGGTGTACCTTGTAAGTTTCATATTCAGTTTTGGATGCTGATAGCATAGGGCTTGGAATTTTTCAGCATTAAGCTGCATATTATTATCCTCAGCCCATCTGTAAATTGAGTCCAACTCCTGCTGCAGGTGTGTAACATCGCTGGAGTTCTGTATTTTCTGCGGAACTTTCGTATCATCTGCATAGCTTGCAAGGGTGGCTATCCGGGCATTTGAGGGCATATCTGAGAAGGCCACTATAAAAAGGAGTGGTTCCCAAGACAGTGCCCTATGGAACACCGCTCACTATTTGTGTGTTCATAGAGTTGGCTCCATTAGCCACTACTGCCTGACTCCTATCTTTCAGAAAGTCATGTAACCACTCTTCAAGTTTTCCAGCTATGCCAAGGTCACGCAGTTTGTGGCATATCATACCATGATCCACCTTGTCAAAAGCTTTTGCAAAATCAAGCTATATTACGTCCACATTATATATATATTTGAAGACTCCACTAGAATGGACGAAAGCGCTAATATATGATATATGATATATGATGTATAAAAACATGTAACATACTAATAAATATCTGTAAATATAAAACCATCCGAATTTCTGAGTACCTTATTTCTTCTAATATAAAATACCTGTACATCAACTCCAAAACTTCTAGTATGTATGCATATAGTGGCTGTGTGGTAAGTAGCTTCCTTACTAACCACATGGTCCTGGGTTGAGTCCCACTACGTTGCACCTTGGGCAAGTGTCTTCTACTATAGCCTCGAGCCGACCAAAGCCTTGTGAGTGGATTTAGGAAACTGAAAGAAGCCTGTCGTGTATATATATATATATATATATATATATATATATATATATATATATATATGTATGTATGTATGTATGTATGTATGTATACATACACACATACATACCAGAGGGTACCCAAAAGAAGCCGGAATTTTGCAATATTATTTTATTGACCTAGTTTTACATGCTTACGCTTTTATCGCCATCAAAGTATTCTCCATTGGAAGCGATGCATTGGACCAGGCGTGAAGTAGTGCTGGAACCCTTGCGAAGTAATACCTTTTAACGCCTCCATCGTTTTCTTCTTCACCTCTTCCACATCTGCAAATTCCGTAGCATCAGCTTTCCTCACTAGTGATGATCTTCGAGGAAAGGTTCGGATCAACTTCCAACGGTTTTTTTTTTTCAGTTTACAACACGCCTTCAGCCATGACTTCTTTTGATCTTCCGTGAGCAAGCCAGGCACAAATTTTGTTGCAACTCTTTTCATTTGTAATTCCTCGCTCAAAATCCGTTGGCAAAAACTCCAGGACACACCAATCATGTCGACAAGTTCGTCAATTTTTCGGTGATGGTCCTCCATCAATTTTCATGATGTTTTCATTCATTCGGGAGGTAGACAGTCGTCTTGAACGAGGTTGATCATCAAGCGACAACTGACCATTCCTAAAGCGTGGAATCACGTTAAATGATGATGATGATAATGGTGATACACACATGCACGCATACACACACACACGCACACATGTATACAAATGTATATATGTATATATGTATACTTGTACATGCATATTTATGTATGTATTTATACTATTTCTCCCAAATCTGACCTGTAATAGAAGCACCTGTTAGGGTCCCAGACATGGTTTAATTAGCATGTAAATCACTGGGAATGAGGGACCCCTGTCTCTTGTCAGAACTTCCTCTTAGGCAAAGGTAAACTTGTATGAAAAAACATTGAAATGCAGTTGGCTTCTGGTCATCTCAGCCTCTGTTGTGCCTCTGGTTTTATGGCTGTTTACTCAGAAAAGTGGTTCTTCTCAAACCAAATCCATGCACAGGAACTTCTTGGACTCTCAGAACGTTTGCAAGGAAGTTTTGAATTTATGAAGTGGTCATGCTCGGTCACGAGTTAACATTGACCACCATATATACAGATTCATGCACTACACACACACACACACGCACACACACACACACACACACACTCACACAGATATGCATACACAGACATTTATGACTATAAAATATAATGCAGACTTTAAACACACCAGCGTGGAGATATGACACACAGAACTTACCTGTCTGATAAAATTCCACAGACGACCATGGCGAAAAGGCACCCCAGGAAATAAACGGAAATGGTGTACCTTGCCAGAATCGCTTTATCGCAAACTAGATTCAGCTGCAATGAGAAATAGGAAAATTACTTAATGTATACATTTTATAATTTTGATAAAAATAATTTTGTGTTTTGGAAATGTAGAAACACTGTTTCTTGGAAACCCCTTTCATAGTCAGTGTGTATTCAAAGGACTTTGTTGTAAGAACAACTGTCATGTGACACTCCCAGAATCGATTGTATAATAGGGAAGGAGCCACTGTCAAAGGGACCACTGCTCATTGGCTCGGGAACAGTGCGAGTACAGTCACAAAAATTTGGTGGTGCAGGGGCAATGAAAAGGCTTTAAACGATCTCCTAAAAATCTTTATCAACAAAAAAATGAGCATAGAAACATTTTTGGACTGATTTGTAACTTTATTTTCTATTATTGGATTAATCCAATTTGACTGATGTACAACTATAATAATAATAATAATAATAATAATAATAATAATAATAATAATAATAATAATAATAATAATAATAATAATAATATTGATGATGATGTTGATAATAATAATAATAATAATAATAATAATAATAATAACAATAATAATAATGCTGATGATGATGATGATGATAATAATAATAATAATAATCCTCATTGATATGTCTGTCCCAATCGATATAAATGTATCTGTCCAGACCTACCAAAAACTGAGCAAATATAAAGATCTTGAAATAGAAATCAGCAAAATGTGGAACCTGAAGACTAAAACAATACCTGTTGTCATAGGTGCCCTGGGAATGATAGCAAATGGGGCTGATTGCTACCTAACTCAGATACCAGGAAACCCCAAAATGGCAGAAATTCAAAAGATAGTGCTCATGGGAACTGCTCATATCCTACGTAAAATACTTTCTATGTAATCTCAAGTTTTAAAACAAACATAATTTTTGTATGGTTTTTTAGACACTCACTAGTACAACACTAAGTACAAAACCAAATATATGGCACCCTAGGCATAACACCAAAATGAACTTCCAGCTTGTTGTCTCTAGAGGCCTCTGGGTGAGACTTGGCGCCAACTTGTACAAATGTAAAACAAAAGTCAAACATAGAATAATGATAACAACAACAACAACAGTAACAATAACAATAATAATAACAATAACAATAATAATAACAATAACAATAATAACAATAACAATAATAATAACAATAATAATAATAATAATAATAAATCATAACTGTGTTAGTTTCGATATTAAGATTGAAATAAAATTGACCGTGTTTGTAAAAGAAACTGGACCTGGGTTTACACCCACGAAGCAAATTTCATTCCCGCACTTATACCACTGGTGAAAGTAACTCAGAAGTTTTTGTGAGAAGGGACTTTGTTGTAAAGATTGTTTTCAAGAATTAATCCCAGAATCTATTCTGATTCAGGGGTTATATTGGAAAGATTATCAATAACCATTTCCAGAACACTTCACGCTATGGCGACAATGTCTTGGAACCACAATCAATATCCAGTCCCAACATACATTGCATCATAGAGATTTACTTTTGAAGAAAACTCTATCAATAAAACCCCAGAACTTATTCCATTTTCTTCATTCTTTCACCCTCCATATACCCAGATATCTCCCTGGACAAGATGGTGTCTATACCCAGATATCTCCTTGGATAAGATGGTGTCTATACCCAGATATCTCCCTGTAGAAGATGGTGTCTATCTTTGCCCTCGACCTTGTCAATCTGGGTCTTGTAAGAATTATCCTTAACCCATTCTGCCAGTTGCCATGGTTCTCATCAACTCCTTTGGTATCAGGCATAACCCTGCAACCTTCCATTTCCACTTTGATGCCAATTGTTGACACCTTCAGGTCCCAACTGTTCCTTATTCTATGATTTCTCTTGTTCAGGCCTGAATTGTTGACCTTGGTAATTGAGGGAGTTTTGAAGGATGGCAGAGATTTCAGAGCTGTGTAAAAGAGTTCTCCTGATTGTTAATTAGTAATAAAGTGACTGGTGGTTACAGACGGTTAGAAATGGAATTTTT
>NC_043005.1:89812318-89829818 GCF_006345805.1 Octopus sinensis | reverse complement strand
AGTGGATCCGTGGTCGAGGGATCATGGGTTCGAATTTCAGGCCGGCCGATGTGTGTGTTTATGAGTGAAACACCTAAGCTTCGTGCGATTACGGCAGAAGGCAATGGCGATTTTCTGCTGAATCTTTCACTACAACTTTCTCTCACTCTTCCCTAATGCATCTTGCAGCTCACCTGCGACAGACCGGTGTCCCGTCCAGGTGGGGAACCTATACGCCAATGAAACCAGCCTTTATGAGCCAGGCATGGCGGGAGAAGGAACCTCCACCAACAACAACAACAAGATTCCTTCACATAGAAGGAGAAGGATTATTCATGCAACTCTGTAATCAAAGAGAACAATTTCTACAGATTACCCAAAATCCACGAAAGCCCCGAAATACATAGAGCCATAAATGAGCAGAGGAACCAATACATAAAAATATTAAGACCTACTGACCTGAAACAGATCAATAGTGTGCTGGTCCTCAAGCACCAACACAACAACTGGTATTAGAAGAAACACCTTTAGATTCGATAATAAAACATATCGACAGATAAAAGGCCACGGCTATGGGGACGCAGTTTGCACTCTCTTATGCTAACCCAGTCATGGGACACTTGGAAGAAAAGTTTTATGAGGAGGTACAAAGAGCTTTTAATCAGGATTGCAAGAAATACGTCATTAAAAAATGGAAACGCTTCTTGGAAGACTGCTTCATCTTTTGGGACAAATCAAATGAGAACCTACAAATATTTAATAATATACTCAACTCACCTCATCAATCCATCAAATTCGTGACAGAATCCAGTTGCAGTGAATTACCATTCCTGGATATTCACATAAAAATACACAACTCCACAGTCATAACAGACATATTTTACAATAATAAAAAAAAACGGACCCACACCAATATTGGAATTTCTACTGTTTCCATCCCTCACACATCTAAAGGAACATCCCATACAGCATGGTAAGACGGATCTGTACTATAGTGATTGGCCCCAAAATACGTAAAATCCGACTCAACGAGTTCAAGCACTTCGTAACAAAAGAGAAATACCCCTTAGAATTAATAAGCGAGGGTATTAAAAATGCGATGAAGCTGAGCATCTTACAACTAAGAACACCAAAGGAAAAACATTAATGAACACACGTTTCTATTAACCAATGCTGGGTTAGTCGACATCTTTCACACCATAAAATCAAACCCTACCTTTACCTCTACAAAGCCCCAAAACGAAAACTCTGATTGATAAAAACCACTTAGAACACAGTATATGCCAACCAAAAAGTCTCAGAAAACACTACAAGAGCAAAATTAACATTAGAGAATGAATCAGAATTCTCCGTAAGAGAATGTGAAGATAGCAGTAGTGGAACAGGCAACAACAACAACAACAACTTCAAATACTTAGAAAGTGGTTCTCACATGAAATTCAAGGGCGAATTATAGTTCAAAGTAAATGCAGATATGAACTTCAAGACGCAGAATTTCATATACTGCATTACTTGCCCCAACTACAAGGAAAATTACATTGTCGAAACAAAGAATTCCCTCTGCAAACGTGCAAGAATCCACAGACAACACATCCGACAAGATGAATTGCGCAAGATTCCACTGAGCAAACATCTAGAAATATGCGGTGAAGGAAAGTTCCAAATCTTTCCCTTTTACAAATGATCAAGAAATGATCAAAATTCAAGAAAAGCAATGGAGCTACACTGCATCAAAAATTTGTCTCCAAAATTAAATGTTTGAAAATGAAGCAGGGGGACGACATTATTATTATTATTACTTTTTTTTTTCTTCTTTCAAATTTGCTTCCATTTCTTGCCGAGTGTCTTCCCGACTCCTAGGGCAAAGAAACTCATAGTATATATTGGTAGGCCATTAAACCAAACTCAGTAGTTCGTTAATTTTTTTTTTTTTTATTTTTTTAAAGTTAAATTAAAATACATGAGCAGCAACAGTTCTCACATCGACAATGCTCTTCTCAATACGTGTGATGTACCAGTTAAGACAATATTTTGCACTTCTTGCAGGGATGGTAAGCCAGGGATCATTCTCATATAATTTTCGGTTCCCTTCTTGATCATTCATAGTGCTCCTACGATCACTGGTATTGTAACCGCCTTGAGATGCCACATTTTCTCAATTTCAATGAGTAGGTCTTTATATTTTCTGAGCTTGTCAAACTCTTTCGCTGAGATATTATGATCACAGGGGATGCTCATGTCGATCAATAAGCAAACTTTATTGTTTTGGTCTTTCACAACAATATCTGGTTTATTGGCCTTGATGGTTCGGTCTGTATGTACTGGAAAGTCCTACAGAATGGTTACATTTTCTCCTTCAGTTACAGCCTCAGGGTGGTGATTATACCACTTGTCGACAGTTTTGATATTGTAATGCCGACTTATTAGCCAGTGGAGATATTGGCCAACTCTGTCATGTCTTAATTTATACTCCACTGGTGCTAAGACTTTACATCCAGAGATTAGGTGGTCCACTGTTTCAATCATGTCGTTGCAGAATCGGCATTTTGGGTCTGCTCCATTTTTCATCACATTGGCCTGGTAGTTCCGGGTTAATAGGCTTTGATCTTGAGCAGCCAGGATGAAACCTTCGCTCTCTGCTTTTAGCCCTGAGCTCCGTAGCCAGTGATGGGTTTGCTTCTGGTCAACATCAGCTTGTTTGCTGCGGGTCACATATTTGCCGTGCAGAGGTTTCTCCTCCTACCTATCAGCCAATTGCTCGTGCGCTTTTTTCATTGCCATCATTTTCACCTTCTTTGCAACAATAGTTACCGTACTTCCCTCGGGTTGTTCAGTTTGGGTATCCTGCACGAGATCAATAGCAAATCTTTTGCTTTCCTTTATGATAGAATGAAGCTTCTTTCGTCTCTCGTGATTTTCCACGAGCTTTAGCATCCAGTCATTCGATATATCGAGATATTTGGCCAGTCCAATTGTGGTTGTTTTGTAAGCTAGTTCAAATTGGATCAGCTTTTAGACAGAGCACACACTGTGCTAAAAGCTGCTATACAGAGTGCTGGGGGAGCACGCACAGAGAACACTAAAGGAATGGTCTAGCTGAAGAGATGAACGGTTCACTTGACCGCTGAATAAATCTGGAGGCTACGAGATAATCCCAGGATTAATTCCAAGCAATGTGAATAAACCTGCATTAGATTTGAGAGAGTAATCTGAATGCTAAAGAGTTAAAGTGTCAGAGAAGGTGCCTTGTTCTACTTTTAGTTGTTTATGTTCTGAGATCAAATCCCAGAGGTCGACTTTACCTTTCATCCCTCCAGGGTCAATAAAATAAAGCCCCACACAAATACTGGTGTCAATGGAATCGTCCAGTGCCCTTACCACTCTGCCTAAATTAGCAATTATTATTATTATTATTATTATTATTATTATTATTATTATTATTATTATTATTATTATTATCTTAATAGTAATGGTGATGGATGAAGAGAAAACATTCATGTTACACTGTTATCGTTGTTTCTTGAATGTGTCTCCAATGTTAATAAAGTGATACTCTATAAGTATTCTATAATAACGTGATACTCTCTCTATATATATAGCATTGGGATTTTGACAACAGTTGTTCTTTTAGAACTTACACGTACCCATGAAAGAATAATAGATTCATTTTAGCACTGATTAGAAAAGATATCTAATGTAGCTAATTGGCAAAGTAATTCGTGAAAAAGATCTCTTTTGAATTCTCTTATCCAAGCAAACAAGAAAAAGAAAAAGAAATTCTACAAAAGGATGAAAGTTACTTAAAAATATAGGCGCATGAGTGGTTGTGCGATAAGTGCAGGCGCAGGAGTAGCTGTGTGGTAAGTAGCTTGCTTACCAACCACATGGTTCCGGGTTCAGTTCCACTGCGTGGCACCTTGGGCAAGTGGCTTTTACTATAGCCTCGGGCCGACCAAAGCCTTGTAAGTGGATTTTGTAAACGGAAACTGAAAGAAGCTCGTCGTATATATGCATATATATGTGTGTGTGTGTGTTTGTGCGTCTGTGTTTGTCGCCCCACAACATCGCTTGACAACCGCTTCGGCAAAAGAGACCGATAGAATGAGTACTAGGCTTACAAAGAATAAGGCGGTGCTCCAGCATGGCTGCAGTCAAATGACTGAAACAAGTAAAAGAGTATATGCAGGCCCTGATTTATTATATGATTTATATCCTACAGTGACTTCCAGCTAAATATACAATATACATATTAATTTAAAAAAACCTCATTTATGATGTTTCATTAAACGTACATAGAGAATAGATTGAATTATAAACAGAACCAAATTATTTTTTTTAATTCTGACTTTATTTTCTTAATTTATGAATGTTGTACTAATTTTTAATGTGCATTCATGCAAAACATAGAATTACACAGACTTGACTATACAAGTGTAAAGGAAAATACATTTCCATGGCACTTTGAACTTTGAACTCTGTTTTTTTTTTTATTATTTCCCAGTGATAACCGCGCCAGCTCCCCTTTCCTTATCTTTCCCAACCTACGTTCTAAAATTGACATCTTGAAAGGTGACCAAGCCGTGTGATAAAATGTGTTTGTTTACAAATATGTTGATACAATGAGAAGGAAAAAGAAAAAAGAAAAATGCTTTGTATTGAATTTCAATGAACTGACTACGTCAAATTGAAAAGGCACTCCTCCCTCTCTGTCTGTCTGTCTGTCTCTCTGTCTGTCTATCTATCTATCTATCTATCTATCTATCTATCTATCTATTAATCTTTCTCCCCCCCCTGTCTCTCTCTCTCTCTCTCTCTGTATATATATATATATATATATATATATATATATATATATATATATATATATATGAGTAGAAAAATGAAATATCTTTTTATGGATAATTCGTTTAACCGATACCTGGGTAGCAAATTCACATCAGAAATAACACGGTTGAAGTTACGTGCCTAGGGCAGAGACTACGTGTTTTCATGTGGAAATTTGTGTGTATGTTTATAAAATTTTTGAATAAATGAAAGAATGGAGCTGAACGACAAATTAACAAATTTCCTTTATTTTCGACATATGTTTCGAAGGCTGCATATTCCTAATTGTGAGGGAATAAGGAGTACATTATGCCGCTTTCTCATCAGGAAAAACAAGGAATTTATGTCAACATCAAGATTCACAAAAACTTTTAGATGACTCAAAAACTTTTAGATCTTGAGTTTAGGCGGTCATGTTGTTATTTGCCCGTTTCAGTTAGGGAATGAGGCATTGATTCGATTGTTCTTATTCTTAAAGGTCCGTAACAAGTAATATATATAAACTGTAGACAAGAAGAAAAGAAATTTTTAACAAGGGAAAGTAAACGGGAGAGTGACATAGGTAAGATGAGACCTGTTGAGGAGGTATTAGATTACATTAAGTTTAAAGCGAGGGAAGGGTACTAGAAAAAAAAGCAGGTGTGCTGTGAGAGACAGTGTGACACCTGGTGGGTGTATAGCAGCGTGGGTTGTCAGTTACAGTCACAGATGACCGGACACACTTCCACGCATATATATATATATATATATATATATATATATATATATATATATATATATATATATATATATATATATATATATACATACATGCACACGTATACACGCACACACGTACATACACACATCTCTCTCTCTCTCTCTTTCTCTCTCTGTCTATATATATATATATATATATATATATATATATATACAAACAAACATACATATAAACACATACATACATATACGCATATACATAGTTGTTGTCTACTCCTTATGCAGAGTTTGACCACCTCCTGTACCTACACCTTAGAACCATTATGGCATCTGATGTAGCTTTTTAAACCAGGCAATGTTTTGAAAAAAAAACCACATAGATTTCCCATCCGATTTGGATCCCCAAGAGCTGCAGTTAAATTCTGATCTTTCTGGATCGTAAAATGTCTTTTGAGGCCTCCGTTAGATTTACAGAACTCGCATTGAAATTTGCAGACCATACACTGCATTGAAAGGAGTGCATAGGTATATAGGCAGAATAGTTGACGGAAGTTCGTTTTCCGTGGGTTCGCAAATGAGATCTGAGCCCAGCAAAGGAAATGCACTGTCTGTCACAAACCGTGTTCACAAAAAGGTGATTGCGGTTCACCTCAATCGTAACATTCTTCCTTAAATCATTTTTGAGTCTTGCACATGTTATCTTGGCCGCTTCAAACGCTTTCACCCCACTCCACACTCTTGTTCGCCATCAAGCTCGATCCGAAGCAAGGGTTTCTATGTCCTCTGAATCCATTCCAAGTGACTCCATGGTAGTCCTTATGCCGTCCTTAAACTCTTTTTTAGGTTTACACCGGTAGCGTTTCCCCTCCGCAAGCTCACAATAAAACAGCTGTTTGGGCATGCGTTCATCCGCCATTCGAACAATATGGCCACACCATCTCATTTGGTTTCCCAAAATCATAGCTTTAATTGAGGTGGTGCCCGCAGATGCAAGACATCTTTGTTTGGAATAAAAGAACTCCATTTAATGTTTAAAATGCGATGAAGGCATTTTTTAGTGGAATTCTTCTAACATGTTTCAGAAGAAGGCAACAGGGATGATAAGACAAATGATGCGTAAAGAGCCAATTTTGTGTTTTTATTTATACGTCGTTGGCGCTAAATGCGTGACTCAAAGCTACCAAATGCTTGTGCTGCCTTTTGAATTTGCAGATATATTTCTGTGTCCAAATTTCCATCATGTACAGAGCTTCCGACGTAAACGAAAGAATCAACAATCTCAAGTAGCTTACCATAAACAGAAAATTTAGGGGTTTGCAAACAACACCACATGCAGGTTGATACATCACAACTGTTTTTTTTTTGTTTTTTTTTTTTCAAGTTGATGGTCAAGCTCAAATCATTACAAGCTGGGTTAAATGCAGATACAAGATATTGCGGACCTGTTTCACAATGATTGACTAGATCGCAGCATATAAGAATTCCCTAATGAGTGAAGTAAAAACCTTCGTTTTGAAGTTGTCTGGTCAGATTAAAAACATTACCTGTTGTTCAATATTTTATGTAAATACCCTCCTCGGAGTTTTGAAAAGCGTGTGACAGCACAACAGCAAAATATATTGCAAAGAGGGTGGGTGCATCAAGGTCTCCTTTCTTTACTCCATTTTCCACGGCAAAAGATTCAGAGAGCCAACCACTAAAGTTAACTCAAGCTTTCATATCTTGATGCAAAGTCCTGATCATGTTGACAAATTTTTTCTGGGCAACCTATTTTCGTTAGAATTAGCCACAGAGCAAGGCGGTGAGCTGGCAGTATCATTCGCACGCCGACCGAAATGCTTAGCGGTATTTCGTCTGTCTACACGTTCTGAGTTAAAATTCCACCGAGGTCGACTTTGCCTTTCATCCTTTCGGGATCGACTTTCCCCCTCTCCCAAAATTTCGGGCCCTGTGCTTAGAGTAGAAAAGAATTAGCCACAGAGCATTTCGATTAACAGTATCGAATGCTTTGCTCAAATCAACAAAGCAATGGTAAAGGGCAAGATTCTGTTCAATGCATTTTTCTTGTAATTGTCTGACAGTAAAGATACAATCAGCTGTGCCCCTGGAGAAACGAAAACCACACTGAGACTCAAACACCATATTTGGAATTATGAAGGTATTTAAACGTTCTAACAGAATGTGGGCAAGTACCTTTCCAACCACAAACAAAAGCGAAATCCCACGAAAATTATCTCACCGAACCTTTGGCCCCGGTTTATACAAGGAGACTAAAATGGCATTAATCTAGTCTCGAGGCACTTTCTCAGTTCTCCAACAGTGACAAATTAATATATTTAAGAGTTCAAGCATTTTGTCAACCCCATATTTCAAGACCGCTGCACAGATTCCATCAGACCCTGGAGCTTTTAGAGTTGGTTCAAATGCCATCTCTTCTATAAATGGAAGGTGTTCAATTTTTTATATCATCCTCATGTCAGCAGATGATGGTCTATTCAAAAGTGCAGAAAAATGTTCTACCCAGCGCTTATGAATAGAAGCGGTGTCAGTCAGAAGCAAACGACCATTTCCTGTTCTCACTGGAGCTATTGAAGACGATTTTGGGCCATATACCTCCTTAACATAACAGTACAAACCCTGGGCGTCATTTCTATCAGCTGCTTCTTGTACCCCTTTTGCTCTATCATTCCACCATTCCTGTTTAAATTTCCTTAGAGCAGTCTGCACTTTCCTTTTCTGCTTTTAATAAGCTTCATTTGAGTTGGGGATCAAGGACTGAGAAAGAAGCGTATTGCCTAAGTTTTGTCTTCCACGAATTACAAGATCATAAATTTCTGCTGATCTATCTGAGAACCAGTCTCTGGAATTTAAATCCCACTGACGAACTTGCAGCCTGAAATACGTTTGTTTTGAAATCTTCCCATAAATTGTTTGGATCAAGACTAATACTTTCTATAGCATTGTGGAATCTTTGCCAGTTGCTTGGTAATTTGAACTTTGCAACATTTATCTTTTGGGGCACCTTAGGACCAGACTGTCGGCTTTTAGGCATTATCGAGAAATTTATATTTCCACGCACTAGACGATGGTCAGTCCAGCTCTCTGCTCTTTTCATAGCCCGAACGATAGAAAGATATTTCATATCACTTTTTCTGATCAAAATATAACCTATGAGATGCCAGTGCTTAGATCTTGGGTGCATCCAGGTGGTTTTATAGTTATTTTTCTGCTTAAACAGAGTGTTGGTAACAACCAGATTATTCTCAGTACAAACATCAAAAGTACTACTTCATTTTTATTACATTTTCCAATCCCAAGTCGGCTTAAAAGAGGCCATGAAACGTAGTCATTTCCAACTTTTGCGTTGAAATCTCCCATTATGACCAGCTCGTCAGAAATTGGTACTTTCTTCAATAATTGTGCTAGATCATCATAAAACTGTCCTACAGTTTCAATCAGAATGGGATATTATTGGTGCATAAATACTGACAACGGTAAGAAACCTACCTTTTATCAGTTTTATATGGCATGACATGGTTCGTTCAGATATACCTCTTGGAAATTCTGCAATGGAGGAAACTAATGAATTCTTGAGAGCAAACCCAATACCAAATTCTCTATGCTAACCATCAGGTAGCCCTCTCCAAAAGATAGTATATCCATAAGTAAGTTCGTTTATTTGTCCCTCACCAGAGAGACGAGTTTCAGAGAGCGCACCTATATCAAGGGAATTTTTCTTAGGCTCACCTGCAATAAGTGCAGTACACCTTTTTGGCTTCTTGTTGAAATTATCAAAAAGTGTGCGCACATTCCAACAGCCGAAATTCAAAGGATGTTTATTTTTACTTTTTCTTGACCACAGTGGCAGGATGACGATCGGGCCCAGCCTGTGATACACTGGGACTCTTGTCGAGCCAGACCTGTTCCCCTGACGTTCCCAAGCCTTTTTTTTTTGCCATTTATTGAATCTGTTTGAGACATTTTAGAGTAAGTTATAAGTGCGTTTTACTGATATTTTACTAAGATTTGGTGTACAAGAAGTACCTTTGCAGATGAATAATTTTCAGTGAGTGTAGCTTGCACTGCACTACTCCCACCTGTTGGCCCAAGAAGACTTTCGCCGGCGTGACAGGGAAATTCACAAAACCTGGAATTTCCAAGGCCTCGGGTTTTATTTCGGAGACTTCCTACTCCCAGGTAGATTACCAACCAAGGTTAAAGAGCTTCTACCTGCCCATGAGGTAAGCTATATCGCTCCAGACACCAAACCGACACCCAAACACTTTATAAAATAATCAAATATCACTCTAGTGTCAAACGCGGAGTAGCTCATTCATACATACGAAAAAAAGCAAAAAGAAAGCAAGACGTGATTTAAAAATATAATTAAGATTAAATGTAAATAATATATATCTGTGTATATATAAAAGGCAGGATGTGTGTGTGTGTGTGTGTGTACGTGAATGTAGTTTATGCACGTAACAAATTAGCAGGCATGTCGCTCCAATTTTAGGAGGCCATTCGTCACGATCCTAGCTGTATCTTAGTCAAATTATTTCTCCCCGAGGCACCAGCGAATAGCGGTAAAAATAAATTTTCAACCATAACTTAACAATTTTCACGGCGGAGAAATCCACCATTGATTACAAACATGAGCTAAGTCCCTTTCCAGCGACGAGTAAGCTTTCGTTAAGACATTTGTTTTTCTTTTCCATCGAGGATAAAAGTGTTTTGTCGATATACGGGCAACACACACACACACACACACACACACACACACACACACACACACACACACATACACACACACACACACACACACGTACACCTATTGTATACATGTTTTTTGTACATATACATGTTTGTGAATCACTTCACAATGGTCAACAGCAAATACAACCTGCGAGAAATCCTTGTACCAAGTGACCGGCAGCAGCATCGTAGCCACAACTTCTTGTACGACACGTACCGCACAGGCTCTGCTTCTTCGCCTCAACTTCTTGTTACAGCATTTTGACTATCGTGTACCTTGACTACGAACTGGTATTTATCATCCTTGTGTCTGAACATTCTTCTAACGTCATTTTATAGACTCTTTCAATGCTTTGTACTTATCGCACACGCATACGTCCATGTTTGTACACACACTTTGTTCTCATGACGACCTGTCTGTTATCATGTATATATGACGCATACACACACGTTATCACCTAAATAAAATCTTTCTCTTAAACATTCTATTCGGTTGTGTCTCTCTTTTCCTTCTGGCACCTGTACTCATTCATCCTTTTCGTATTTATTATAATCGACCGTGTGGTGTACTAAAGGAGCCACTCTCATCACCTCTTCTTCGCACGGTCGTTTACAATTTTATTAGTATTTTTTTAAAGCGACATACGGTTGCATTCTGTAATTATCATATATGAACGTGTCTAAATATATAATTGTATCACAACATATTTAAACAAAATTTTGGTTTATTAATACATTATAAAGGAGGTCTGTCTGTCGGAGAAGACATGATTTGACGTGGAACAATGAAATCTGAAAGTATTCTATTAGGAAAATTGCCCGACAACGACAGGGAATGAATGAATGATTTTGCTTACGCTTTCTATTATCTGTCCAATGTCTTGATTTCATTTTTCGTCTGAGATGAACCTAACAGAACCAGCACGCAAAGCAAATACTTCCGTCAGACAGTTGTGTTCTTTTCCAGCCCTCTGATGAAGAGTTTCCTTTGCATGTTGATCCTATGAGGTTCATTTATCGATTGCATCGAATGTGGGTGTGGGTGTATTTGCCCTCCTGCTACCATTTGACAATTTGGTTTGGTTTGTTTACCTCCCCATTACTTAGCAGTTTGGCAAAAGAGACCAACATATAAAAATAATCGATTTGTTCAGCTAAAACCCTTCATGGTGGTGCGCCAGCATGGCCGCAGTCCAATGACTGAAACTATTAAACATCTAAACCTAAAAACATACTTCTTTTACTACACCTATTTTCTTGAGATGTTCATTTTGTATATTATATTTAAAGCAGTAACGGGAATTTGGTTCAAATATTTGAATGCGTTAAGAAGATGAGCTGGCGGAATCGTTACTGTGATGAGCAAAATACTTAGCAGGATTTCTAGGTTCAAATGCTGCTGGGTCGACTTATCCTTTCATCCTTTCAGGGTCGATAAAACATGTACCAGTTTAACACTGGAGTCAATGTAATTGCCTTATCCCCTCCTCCTAAATTGTTAGCTTTGTGTCAAAATTTGAAATCAGTATTTAAAAATGTTTCTGATGAAATGACTTCCACGTCACATTCGAGTAAATGAATTTAATAAATATAATTAACAATTAAATGGTTGACAATGTCTTTGTGTGAATCACAGGAACAACCGTAAACAAAATGAAAATTTGGAAATATCAATGAGATCTTTTCTTTTCCATTCATCCTAATATACTACTAGTATTACATTGGAATAATAAATACGAGGGGACATTCAAAAATAAGCAGAAACGTCCTCTGTGGGATAGGCCCGTTGTAGTTCAGGCTTCCACCACTAGAAGCCACTCGATGTCGCCCTCAGACATCAGTATGCCGACCGGCGTCGTCGACTGACCTCGTACTCTCACGCGGTGCGTCTTTGCTTTGCAGTGCTTCTCCCCTGTTCGTTGACTTTTGCGATGGCTGAAACGTAGGAACAGCGTGGTTCTGATTTCTGCTGGGGAAAACGGCCGCTGAAGCAGTTGTTCTCTTGCTTCAAACAGCTTACAAGGACGCTGCTACGAGCATATCACAAGTTTTCGAGTGGTTTCTGTGCTTTGGGGAATGGTTACTTGACGCTTGAAAACCAACCTCGTTCAGGACGACCGTAGACCTACCGAACGAATGCAAATATCATGAAAATCCATGAACTGATCTTGGAGGACCGTCACCAATCAATTTGACGAACTTGTTGATATGACCGATGTGTTCTGGAGCTCCTGTAAACGAATTTTGAGCGAGGAATTGCGAATGAAAAGGGTTGCAGCAAAATTTGTGCCTCACTTGCTCACGCAAGATTAAAAGACTGAATGTGTTTTGTGAACTGAAAGAACAGCTGGAAGTTGATCCGAACCGTCTTTCGGAGGTCATCACTGGTGATAAAAGCTGGTACTACGGAATTTGCAGACGTGGAAGAGGTGAAGGAAAAAACGATGGAGGCGTTAAAAGGCATCACTTCGCAAGAATTCTAGCACAGCTTCGAATAGCGGAGAACACACCTGGAAGGATGCATTCCTTCAAATGGAGAATACTTTGAAGGCGATAAAAGTATAAATATGCAAAACTATGTGAATAAAATAATATTGCAAAATTAGGGTTTCTTTTGTGTTATGTGTAGTTTGGGTTCTAATGGGATAGACAACCAAATGAAAACCATTGTTATTGTTACGTGTTTATTTACTTCTCATGTTACACGGACTCGACATTCAGCGTACTAATACAATATATACTTTACACACAGTTGTACTGTTCACTAACAAAATAGTGCCAAGAGTGGGGATGTAGTTTGGCATACGTAAACACATAGATATGAATGTGTAACATCCCTTCTTCTTGAAAAAAATAAAGGGGTCTTTTGGCAGTGAAGACAATATAAGTAGTCTCCCTTACTCTATGGATTGTCAGCCTGAGGTGGCAATCCTACAGCAGAAATCGTGAGATTATTCTGCCTCTGCTTTGTAGTCTAGCTGTATTGATTAATTGATTCTAGTTTCAGCTCATGAGCTGTGGCCATGCTGGGGCACCGCCAAGTATTAGTTACTTCTCTTTTCATTTTCCCTTTTTTTTTTTCTTTAACGGTATCGAACCGGTGGCAGAATGTTTATTCTCCATCTGGTGGATCTTGTGCTTCGCACCGGTGTCTGAGGTGTGTTGTTGGGCTGCTGATAGGTGGTTGGTGCACGTTGGGGTGATGATTCTGTGGGTGTTGTCACTAATGCAGCAGGTGTTGTACACGTTGTCCTCGACAGCTCTGGTGTTGGGCGGATGTGGGCCCTGTTGCGTCTCAGCTGCCTACCAGATTCCGTTTCCATTATATATGATCTTGGAGTTTCAGCTCTACTGACAACCTGAGCTGGGATCCATGTTTTAGTTATGGGATCTTGAGTATGCACATGTTGTCCTCCAAGTATCTCAGGTAAACATTGTGCATGTTTGTTGTAATACCTCTGTGATTGTTCTTGAGTGGCTGCAAGCTTTGCCCTTGTCTCTTCCTGGTCAATAGGAGGTTGGATATTAGTTGGCAGGGTAGTTTTGTACTTCATGCCATTCAGCAATTCTGCTGAGGATTTCATATCAGCTCTCAGTGGTGTCGCTCGTAGGGACAGAAGTGCCAGGTGTGGATCTTCCTTAGTCTCTCGGCATTTGACTAGTGTTCTCTTCACTGTCTGCACCTGTCTTTCTATAAACCCATGGCCTTTGGGGTAGTGTGGAGATGAAGTTGTAATATTGAACCCATACTCATCGGCTAGCTTTTTGAATTCTTGTGATGTGAACTGGGTTCCATTGTCACATATGATCTGCTCTGGTATTCCTTGCTCTGCTAGAAGTCCTCGAGCCACTGTAGTGATTGTTTCGGCTGTCAGGTCTTTCACTTTTCTCACAAATGGAAATTTGGAGTAGTAGCAGGCCATTATCAAATACCATTCTTGGCCCTCTGTGAACAGATCTACTCCAATAGTTTGCCATGGCCTTCTTGGGATGTCACTAGATATCATTTCCTCCTTTTGTTGTGAGTTTCTGTACTTTTGACAGATGTGGCATGTAGAAACTATCTTTTCTATGTCTTTGTACATGCCTACTCAATATACTGCTGACTTGGCTCGGAGCTTGCATTTCTCCATTCCGAGATGCCCTTGGTGGATCTTGTCAAGAATCTCTTCTTGCATTGACTTGGGTATAATTATTCGGGATCCAGCCATCAGGATTCCATTCTCCACTGATATATTATCATGGATGGCCCAATATTCACGAATCAGGGGTTGCACCTGATGTCTCTTTTCTGGCCACCCTTGAATCACCATCTGAGTAAGGAGCTGAAGTTCTTCATCTTTGCTGGTCTCCTCTTTGATTTCCGCTAGCTTTGTGGTTGTCACATTTACAATGTGGTGGACCTTTATGCTTAGTCCTTCCATCTCCTGTTTGTTTGTGATTGGTGGTCGGTCTTTGATAGGCATATCACTGTCAATCCTGCTTGGAGCTGCTTTCACTTCAGCATTGATTGATACAATGTTTAGCTTTTTGCAGGTATTGAGTCCAAGAATTGCTGGCCCTTCTGTTCTTGTGACATAAAAAGAACACTTAATTATTTTTCCTTTGTGTGTCCCTGTGATAGTTGTTTTACCCAGTTGTGGAATCCTGGTTCCTCCATACGCAGTGAGGATTACATCACTTGGTGTGGGGATTCCTTTCCTGACCCTATCCTCTTCTGTCATATTTTCTGGGAACATCTTCTTGTATAAGCTGACAGGCAAGATATCACTCTGGGCCCCAGTGTCAATCTTTAGCCTTAAGTCTATGTTTGTTCGTTTCCTGCCAGACTTCTTCTGTATTTTTATTGTCGTGTATGCCTCATCTTCTTTCTTCCGGTCGTCCTTTCCCATCTCATGCACATTTATTATGCCGACTGCCAAGAATTCCTCCTCTGAGGTGTTTTGTTCCTGTTGTTGTGCATGTATATCTCTTCTATTTCTGCTCCTCTTTGAAAATTGGGGCTTGTATTTCTGGGATTTTGTTAACCTACACATTTTTTCCCAGTGGTTAAGTTTTCCATATGCTTTGCAGTGTGTACCGAATGCAGGACATTTTTTTCGGTTATTAAATTCATGCTCTGTACCACAGTACTGGCATGTTCTTTGTTTGTGGGTATGTGTCCTGTGCCTAGATACAATATCTACACTGCTATCTAGTGAGCTTGTTTGTAAGCTAAGTGAGGCCATTTGTTTGGTAGTGGCTTCGAATGCTCTTGCAGTGTCTACTGCCTCTACCAACTGGAGAGCGTCCTTACCCATTAGTGATTTTTGTACTTCTTTGTGGGCACACACCCATATTAATTGGTCTACAATTCTCTCCTCCCTGTCTTTGAATTTGCATTTCTCTGCAACATTTTTCAGTCTTGACAGGAAATTGTCAATTGTTTCTTGTGGATCTTGTTTCAGGCCCTGGAATTCGTATCTGTGAATTCTATGGTTCGACCTGGGCTCTAGGTGCCTTTCAAATTTCTCAAGAAGTGTGTCTGGGTTATTGCAGTCCGATTCTGACATATCCCAGCTATTGAATAGGTCTATTCCTTTATTACCTGACCATAAAAGGAAATAGCTTACCTTCTCATCGTCAGTTGTGCCTTTCAGGAAACTTTTGAAAGCTAGTTGAGTTTTTTGTTTAAATTTTTTAAATGCTTCTACATCACTAGAATCCCAGTTCATAATCGGACGTAGATTCATCTGTACGGCGACGGGGGTCACCATCTTGGATCGTCGTGTTTGTTGTACTAAGGCGAAGCGATGTTATGTTTGTTAATTCCTCGTTCGTTGTGTTTCTGTATCGTTGTAAAGGCACAGTTCCCGATTAATTATTTACCGCTGCCACCATGTTATGTGTAGTTTGGGTTCTAATGGGATAGACAACCAAATGAAAACCATTGTTATTGTTACGGGTTTATTTACTTCTCATGTTACACGGACTCGACATTCAGCGTACTAATACAATATATACTTTACACACAGTTGTACTGTTCACTAACAAAATTGTGCCAAGAGTGGGGATGTAGTTTGGCATATGTAAACACATAGACATGAATGTGTAACATTTTGGGTCAACAACCGAGCTCTTAAATTTTGTTATTTTTTCTAGTGCATAAGTACACACACACACTTACACACACACACACACACACACACACACACACACACACACACACACACACACACACACACACACACACACACACATACACACACACACATGAATTGCAAAAAAAAAAACACATGTAAACACGATATTTTTGTTAACTGAGAAGTTATCTTTTTCGCTATCTTTTCTTCTTCTCATGCATTATTCTCTTTCAAATACACTTCTCAGTTAACAAAAATATCGTGTTTACATGTGGTTTTTTTGCAATTCATGTGTGTGTGTGTGTGTGTGTGTGTGTGTGTGTGTGTGTGTATGTGTGTAAAGGCATATATTCACACATACACACATTGGTTAAGTACTTATGCACTAGAAAAAATAACAAAATTTAAGAGCTCGGTTGTTGACCCAAAAGAAACCCTGATTTTGCAATATTATTTTATTAAAGAATTAAAGAATAACACGATATTATTAAAGAATAACACGATATTAAAGAAGGTCACTGAAAAAAGTACAATAAAATGTAATAAAACGGAAATAAAATAAGAATATAATACAATGCCCTACATATCACTTATGGTGTAGCAGGGCAGTCGAACTATTTCGCCCCGCATAACAATACACTGGTACTGCGTTCCTCTGCCCTTTAAAAGCTAGTGGTGGAGCAATATACATGACGACCTCTGCCCAGCTGAAGGGCACGGAAACTTAAAAAAACATTCAATAGCTACCTAGAAGCTGAAAAGTTAAGCGATCATCAACTGTCCAGTGACTTCGGTCACACGAAACGACACGCTGATTGCTTACTTATACACTCACTTGGAAACAACTTATTACATTTTCTCTTTCACACAACGCATGGATATTTACTGCTCATTAAGTTCGCAAACGCTTTTCTCTGCCAGCATCACTCCAGCTGATCGTTATTTCTATTGTCGCACACACCCTTATACACAAGGGAGGATCATAATTATCTTTGTTTATTTGATACAGTGTTATCCTCATTTTAAATAAACCTCTGTTATGTTAACCACCCCCAAAAATGCCTTCTGATAATTTAATTTTCTCACACTGAACAACTTCTCTTATTAAAATGTTATTATTTGGA
>NC_043005.1:89799818-89809818 GCF_006345805.1 Octopus sinensis | reverse complement strand
CTGACTCCTTTACATGCACTTCTGGCAACGTCATGTACTCATCTCCTGCTCTTTCTGTCCTTCTCTTTACATCGGTCAAACGGGACGCCACTTGGCTGACCGGTTCGCGGAGCACCTCCGAGACATTAGACTCGGCAACGACACCCCGGTCTGGCGCCATTTCCGCTCTACTGGTCATTCAGTACAACACCTTGAGTTTATATTACTATGATCGATACTATAAGGTTGTCCCTAAAGTTCGTAGAAAGTCTTGGAAAATAATGGTCTTTATTTTGAGGAATAATTTTGTTGTTTTTGTTAGTACTTGGCGAGTAAAAATTCAATTTTCGCAAGTGTTTACGAACTTTTGGGACAACCTAATATCATGATTAAAATTAGTTACCGAGTCCTGTGTTGGAGAGTGTTGCTACTGGGCGTTGACCTAAGAGATTTGGCTTTCAGATAGTGACACTAGAAGGTCGAGGGTGGGTGGAATAAAGAAACGATCACTAGCACAGGTGTTAGAGTTCTGTGCGTATAGCATATCGGTAACGTAAATAGGAATAGGTGCGCTGTTGTTACGGCTAGTGGAGAGAGTATTATAAGAAGGAGTGTTGTGTGGGCTTAAGCTAAAGGAATCCATACAGCTGCTACTATTTGTAGTTGTGGCATACAGCTGTTATCCCTATTTGTGGCAGGCTGACCGTACTTAAACAGTAAATACGGATGCAAACCTTGCTACATGGATCTATTTGAAATTTTAAGGAGATCTGACAGTGAATATCTTTAAACACTTTAAGGACATCAAACAGCGTCTACAATAGCCTCCAATCTAGGTCCGATCCAATTTACTTCCTCTCTCACTGACCTCGATCTACCCATTTGTTTCTGAGCCCTCCCAGTCTCATTTCCCCATTACCTTTACCTTTTAAACGCTCTTATTATACTTCTATGTTATGCTATATTGAAGGAAGAACTAATCATTCTATCCGTGGTGTGCCCGGTATTATGCAATAGCGATGACAGTGATACTTAACTCCTAGTAGCACACCCGAGACAGTTCGTTTCCATTTTCTACTAATTATTTACTGCTGACACCAACATACAGTTTTGCGGGCAGCGCTCGTGATAGACTGGATAGAATACATTATCCCAACCTCGTACCCGCGACTTATCATCTTGGGTTGCTTCACCTGATTCACACAAAAATCTTTATACCATCCAATATTGATATCATCGCCACCCGTTTAACATTCCATAGTTAATCATTAGACTACTCCCTATCACTGGCCTTCCTGATTCCGATCTGCTATTTACTCTAATCCCTTACTAGGTTTAATTCATTATATAACACCATCTTGCTTTAAGTTTTTAAACTCCTTATTGATAGGTAGCACTCCACAGAATACCCCCTACATTTCTATGTTTCTCTATCCCCCTTCCCTGGTCATTTGCCACTAGCGAGATATTCCTATACCCCAACCCTTTACCTGTTCGGCTCGTATGCTTTTATATTTATTTTAGATTTATTTTTTCTGCACCCTTACGTTTGATTTTATCTTCTTTTTTCTCCTTATCCTTACTGTTTGGTGACCCCCTCCTTACTTACCACAACTCATAACCTAATATCATAAATTCCTCCTACAACCCACTCCAGTCTACCTGTGATCTAGTCTCGCAGGCTCCTTCTCTTCCGAGTCACTGACCTTAGACATCAAATTACACACTTTCAAGAACTACATTCTTAACCTGAACTGGCAACATAATAATTGTTCATTCTACCATTTAATAGTTGGCATCGGCAGACACAGCCCGGCTGTATTCTTGAATATTCTTATGTTTCCTAAACTTTCTGCTCATCTGATGATTACGGCTTTTTATAATGATATAATGTTTCGATTTTTCCATTAAAAACTTACTTAAGAAACAGCTGTAATGAGCTGACAATTATCCATCGTCTGTTATTATTCATTTGATTATACACGCGCGCGCGCACGCATATATATTGGGTGCAGTTGATAGAACTTCCCAGCCTGTAGAGTTTCTCTCAAACTAGCAATGTCCTATTCCAGATAGCACTTCCAGATAACACGGATTTCTGGAAATTATCCATGGGCCCAGACTTAAAGTCTTTCAGAAGAGACCAGCCAGTTGATTTTCGTCAACACTCTGAGATTCCTCAAGAGGATTGGTACTTTTCGCTGCCACTAATCCTCTAAACAATGCCAGTTTAGAATTTCTGTTGACAATTTTGCCCAACTGATAGAGGGCAGTGAGTGCTTAACAACATTCCAGATGCCCTTTCTTGGTCTTTGCTCAACCCAGGATTACAACTCTGTCAGAGAAAAGCTGGGCAAAAATACATCTACCAAATGATGACCTCCGCCTGTTCCTCATCAAGGAATTACTGGAGGATGTAACCACAGCGCATGTCTGTACAGCCATGTCTTCCAACTAGTGGGTGTTGATAGTAGATGGACCATCGGACCAGTAGACTGTGTCCCTTCCACAAAACATGAGAAGCAGTGAAATCCTAGTAGTTTGAATAGCCGACCACTCTATATTGTGGACACTCTATGCTATCCTTATGTGCTGGTCAGCAAAATACTGTTTCTAGTCAGTACCTGTCAGACAGCTTGAAACCTCAAAACAGGTTTGCAAGGCTTTTGCGCTCCCTATCATAATAACGAATTCCACAATGTCCAAGCATGCATCCAAGATGTCATCCCAATCACAGAATCATATATCAGGCGTGGGGGTTTGTACAAACAATACAATTAACGTTATTGACATAGGGGTTACAACATATATGGGGCCAGACATACAAAGTTATATAAAACAGATGTCTAATACCTTACTCAATACATATATATTCCTGGACCCCATACTGCAGATTTCCTCAGCAAAATCAGGATAGCTATGTCCCGTCTGAGGAATGAACCCTGCAAGGTAGGGTGGCTGTTGCAGTGAGTGTCAATGGCCATTCCCCACAGCAATGCCTTTGCAATAATATCTGTGAGGTGTAGGTGAACATGCCATTTGGTCGGAGGTGTACAACGCATTACTCCCCACCCCAATCTTCTGCTGCTTAATCTTCCACTTCCTTTTTCTTTCCTTAGTGAAGTAGTTATGGGTGTTTTTCTTTGATAATTTAATTTTTTACGCTTTTAATATAATATACGTTTCTTATATTCCTGTAAAAATATGTTAATAAAATTGCAATCCGTTGTTAAAAAAATGAAAACGAATGGCTTAAATTCAAATCCAGTAAAAGCAATGATAATACTTTCTCTATTACTGCTATGAAAGTCCATTCACCCATAGAAATAAAATGCATATAAAAGTGTCACAAAATATGCAGAGAATAATATAAAAACGAGACGACTACGATTCACAGGTGCCATTTATATGTCACTAGCAGCAGTCACGACGATTCACGGGAGCCCTTTACGTCTTGGCTGGTCAGCCATGGCCCCCTTCACCTGTGAAATCCCATGTTGCTGTTATGGACCCCAAATCCTCAAAACGATTTCCTTATTTTCGGTCACTTCACTCTTGTAAAATTAATAATTGCCAAATTTTCACCATCAAATAATAATAATAATATTAATAATAATAATAATAATAATAATAATAATAATAATAATAATAATAATAATAATAATAATAATAATTAAAGAACTGAAAACCACAGAGCTCAAAATGGACCACCGACCATACCTCCCAAGAATCAAAATAAACGAAATAACAACACCTATTATAAACAGCATAAACCTAGCCGTCACTGAACTGATAGCCACTGAATAAAAAAAAAGTGATATCACTGAGCTAAATAACCTAATATACGCAGCAGCCACTGCAGCCACAAAAGAAGCTGGATACTCACCCAAACCCGCCCAAACAGGAGTACCACCACCCAAACAAACCCTGTGGATAAATAACATCCAAAACAAAATAAAAAAAATTAGTAAAGACCTGTCGATTCTTAATGAAATCAGCAAACAATCAACGCTACTGAGCAACAAAAAGAGAACAAAAATACTCCGCAAATATAACATCACAGAGAAAGATTTGCCTGAAATAAAAGAAAAGCTGAAGCAAGATATCCTTGCCAAAGCACAAAGGATCCGTCGGTACAAGAAACGCCAACGCTTCTTTGAAGAAAACAAAAAGTTCAACTCCAACCCCAAAAAGTTCTACCAAGAACTGGGCAAAAATAAAATAGAAGTCACTGCAGCACCAACGGCAGAAGAATTGGAAGAATTCTGGAGAGAAATATGGTCGGCGAACGAACCACCAAAAAAAAAGGAGTATCAAAATAACAAACTCGGCATCTGAACAACTTTGGACCCCCATAACAACTGAAGAGGTCACCCAGGCACTGCAAAGACTAAGCAACTGGAAGGCACCTGGGCATGACAAGATCCCCAACCTTTGGTTGAAATATCAAACAGGAATGCACAAAAAGCTGGCTGAAAACTTTAACAACGTACTAGCAGAGCCAGAGACAATGCCTGAATGGCTCACGAAGGGGAAAACCATCTTAAATCCCAAATCAAATGAAACAGAAAAACCAGAAAACTACAGACCAATAACCTGCCTCCCTACTATGTTCAAGGCATTTACTGCAGTGATATCACAAAGGCTGAACAAGCACCTGGACGAAAACAAACTGTTCCCAGAAGAGCAGAAAGGATGCCGCAAAGGCTCATATGGCTGTAAAGATCAACTAATGATTAATAAAGCCATAACTGAAGACAGCCACAGAAAGAAGAAAGGCCTCAGTATGGCCTGGATTGACTACAAAAAGGCGTTTGATAGCATCCCCCACATATGGATCCTCGAAACACTAGCCATTAACAAAGTAGCACCAACAATCATAAAATTCATAGAGCACTCTATGAATAAATGGCAAACAGTCCTACACCTCCAAACAAAAGAGGGACTCAAGAAAACCAAAGACATCCCCATTAGAAGAGGAATATTCCAGGGAGACACGCTCTCTCCACTCCTTTTCTGCTTGGCACTGTCACCTCTATCTGATATGCTAAATAGAACTGGATGCGGATATAAATGTTACGGCAAAACGATCAGCCACCTTTTATATATGGATGACCTAAAACTATACGCTGCAAATGACAAACAGCTGGAAACACTATTAAAGACAGTTCATGAATTTACCAAAGAAATAGATATGAAATTTGGATTAGAAAAATGCGCCAAAGTAACCATGAAAAGAGGAAAACTAGTTAAGAGTAACAACATCACACTAGATAAAACCAATGAAATAAAAGAATTAGACCAAAGCCAAACTTACAAATACTTAGGAATCCATGAACTAGATAAGACACAACACACACAAATGAAAGAGAAAATAAAAAAAGAATATTATAGACGAGTTAGATCAATACTAAACACAGAGCTCAATGCTAAAAACAAGATAATAGGTATCAACACTTTAGCTGTCCCAGTTATAAGTTACAGCTACAATATCCTTAACTGGACACGAAATGAACTGACCAAAATAGATAGGAAAACAAGAAAAATAATGACAGGATCTAGGATGCATCACCCAAAATCTGACATAGAAAGACTATATATACAACGTATAGAAGGTGGTAGAGGCCTTATACAGCTGGAAAACTACTATAAAATAACCACCATAGAACTGCAAAAATATCTACTTCAGAAGGAAGGAAAACTGATCCAGATAGCGGCAAAACACGAGCAAAACAAAAAACTGTTCTCAGTATTTAAGGAAGCTGACAAATACAAACAAGAAATCATACCACCTAATAAACATGAAGAAGAAGAAGAAGATGAAGAAACAACAAAAGCTATAAAACAAATGAAATCCAAACTAAAAATAGAACAGCAACGAACCATGATAAAACGAAGGCAAGAAAAGCCCCTTCATGGTAAATACTGGACTAAACTAAACGCAAAAGAAATAGACAAAGAAAAATCCCAGCAATGGTTGAGAAGCTCAGGACTCAAAGCAGAAACAGAGGGATTTTTAATTGCAGCACAAGACCAAAGCCTCCCCACCAGAAATTACCAAAAGCATGTAATGAAAAGAAATATTACAAGTAACTGCAGAATATGTGGAGATGGACAAGAAACAATAAATCATATTATCTCTAGCTGCCCAGTCCTGGCTAAGAAGGAATATATTCACAGACATGACAGAGTTGGAACCTACACACATTGGAAGCTATGCCAACATTATGGAATAACAACAGAAAAAAGATGGTATAGGCACACACCAGAAAAGGTCACAGAAAACGAGAAAGCAACCATACTCTGGGATATGCCGATACACACAGATAGAGAAATTAAGGCCAACAGACCAGATATAGTTGTCAGAGATCATGAAGAAAAAAAATGCTGATGTATCAATACCGGCTGATGACAACGTGTCTTTAAAAGAAATGGAGAAACTCTCAAAATACAAAGACCTGGAAATAGAGGTAACTAGAATGTGGAATCTGAAAACAGAAACAATTCCTATCATAGTAGGTGCATTAGGCATGATAAAAAAATATTCAGACAAATACATAACAAAAACACCAGGACTTACAAACACATATAACATACAGAAAATTGCACTACTAGGCACTGCACACATCCTACGCAGAACACTTTCCATACAATAACCATCAGAGCATCACAACAAATCACAGCACATACCCAAGGCACACAGAGCTGCGCTCGGTAGTGAAGTGAAAGCACGCTATAAAAATAAAACTACTGAATAATAATAATAATAATAATAATAATAATAATAATAATAATAATAATAATAATAATAAATAATAATAATAATAATAATAATAATAATAATAATAATAATAATAATAATAATAATAATAACAACAATAATTGCTAATTTAGGCAGAGTGGCAAGGGCACTGGACGATTCCATTGACACCAGTATTTGTGTGGGGCTTTATTTTATTGACCCTGGAGGGATGAAAGGTAAAGTCGACCTCTGGGATTTGATCTCAGAACATAAACAACTAAAAGTACAGCAAGGCACCTTCTCTGACACTTTAACTCTTTAGCGTTCAGATTACTCTCTCAAATATAATGCAGGTTTATTCACATTGCTTGGAATTAATCCTGGGATTATCTCGTAGCCTCCAGATTTATTCAGCGGTCAAGTGAACCGGTCATCTCTTCAGCTAGACCATTCCTTTAGTGTTCTCTGTGCGTGCTCTCCCAGCACTCTGTGTGGCAGCTTTTAGCACAGTGTGTGCTCTGTCTAAAAGCTCTGCCTTAGGTGCTTGAAATGTGGTGCTTTATTAGCCTAAAATCGGTTCAGAGAGGCCGCTCCAAAAGCTAGAATCTCTGCAGGAGGTCAGCTCTCAGTGGCGTCCCGATTGGTAAGAATTTGTTTTGTTCTAGCCAGTCGTGACATTGGATGTAGTGACTATATTTCTGCCACAATACTAACACCAGTTGTCTAGCGGCGGCAGGGTACAAACACAGAAATATACACATATATAAATATATATCAATACACGCGCGCGCGTGCAAAAAGCTTTTCTCAGTTTCCAAATCAACTGGCAAAATTTTGATCGGCCTAAGACACTTGCTCAATGTGTCAGGCAGCGAGACTTAACCCAGAACCATGCGGTTGTGAAACAATCTTCTTACCAGTCAGCTATGCCTGCTGATTATATATGCCTTGAATGACATTGTAGGGTAGGTGTAAGAGGTCAAATCTGGTCAGTTTGAACATAAACCAGGTTGAACATTCGGGCTGGATATGGCTGGTTTAAACGCTAAAAGGTTAACCACTCTTTCAGACGACCATCTTTAGTTGTTAATAATTTTGGCACAAGGCCGGCAATTACATCAACCCTAATATTTGAATGTTACTTTTATTTTATTAGCCCTAGAGCGATGAAAAATTTTGCTGAGCCCTGAAGAGTGAAAGACAACGTAGACCACAGTGGGATTTGAACTCACTATGTAAAGAACCAGAAGAACCATAAGGAATTTTGTCTGACACAATCTAATGGTTAATATGTTGCACTCATAACTGCAAGGTCATGGTTTCAAATCCCAGATCAGTCAACACATTGTGTTTTTGGTGTAAAATGCTTCCTTTCGTGTTACTCCAGTTTACTAAGATGAAAATAAGTACCAGTAATACATTGGTGGGAGAGATTATCCCTGTAATGGGCTGGTAATCCATTCAGGAGGAGGTTTGTATTTTTAGTCATTGAAAGGTAGGCTATGTCCCTGCCAAATGAACTCATAAGCTCGAGGCAAACCTGACTGGTCCTTAACTGGACTTTACTGGAATTTCATTCTATTGTCTCTATAAAGAATGAAAGGTAAAGGTGACTTTGATGGCATTTGAACTCAGAATGTAAACAACTGTAACTAAATACCACAAATTATTTTGTCCAGTTCCCTAAGAATTCTGCGAATCCACAAATCAAATAATAATCACATCTAACAAAAGGCACAGAAATTTGGGGATTACGGCCTGGGGTTGTTTGAAAGCCTTAAATCTCAGTAGTTGACCCCAGAAGGTTGAACGCCAATGGCTGCAGTCCAATGATTGAAACAAGTAAAAGAGAGAGAAATAAAAATCAAGAATTCTGGAATAAGGGATGAGAGCACCCTTGATTAAATCAATGACACTACATCGTTACTATTTTATTTATAGATGTCTAAAGGGGTTTTTAAAAAGGGAGACAAAAGAGAGAGAGCTCTAATTATAGGGGGTCTCCTGGTAGGGCCTCACTCTTCAAGTCTATAACTAGGTGTCTAGGAAAGAGATTTAGGGCCGTATGGGTGAGATACCTGACGACTCTACCCCATGACCCTTCCATGAATTATGAGCAGAGAATATACAGGGATTATCTCAAAAGGTTGATAAAATCAAGTGTAAAGATTTCAGGTATCGAAAACCCATGATGTGGGTGGGTGTTGGAGTGAGAAAGGTTTTTAACCCAAACAACAAAAGAAAAAAATGTCTCAAGGAATTTTGGATTTGAAGCACCACCATTTGAATCACCCACCTGGAATAAATAATAATACGAAGAAATCATTATAAACTTACCTGTAATCTAAGTCAGGTGCAATAAAAACCATGCTTCCAACTTGTAAACCATCCATAATGGTTGAAGAGAAGAGGAAAGCTAGCATCAGTCTCTGATAAAGTCCACATCCTCCAATTGTGCCAATCACTTCTTCGTAGTCCATGGTGAACAAACCTCTCAGAACAAATGTGTCGTCTGCTTCAAGAAATTTCTAAATGTATCTGCCTCTGGCTATCTCCTTTCATGCATACATACATACATACATATACATATCAGGTATGCAAGTGAGAGTACCTATCGAGTGTAAGTGATGGTATGGGGGAGAGTGGAAGGAATATGAGTGAAAGACTAGCGTTTGAGATTGGGTGTTGTATGCAAGTGAGAGAGGGAAGGAAAAAGACAAAGAGAAAAAGAGTGTACGTGGTCAGGTGTGTATGTGTATGTATGTGCGTATGTGTGCGAGTTTAAGTAAGTTATAGTACTATGTTGCACTATATGAATGTGTGCAGTGCACAGAATGTATTAATGGGTTTGAGTGTGAGTGTGTATGTATGAGTTTGTGTGTGTGTGTGTATATACACACGCCATTTGGGCTCAACTCTCCTCCCCTCTTCATCTAAACTCCTCCCCTTGCCTCTCTCCCCCACCCTCCTACTTCCTCCCACCCAACTCTCCTCTCTTGCCCCGACTCCTACTTCTCTTCACTCCTACTTCTCTTCATCCCTACTCTCTTTCCCTCTTCTTTCTTACTCTCTTTTTCTCTTCTCTCTTTCTCTCTTCTCTCTTATTCTCTTTCTCTCTTCCCTCTTACTTTTTCACCCTCTCTTTCTCTCTTCTCTCTTACTCTCTTCTCTCCTCCTCTCTCTCCTCACATACCCACCTTCCCCTCTCCCCATAAGCCCACCCACCTTTACACATTTCTACTCCACCTTCCCTATCATTCCCATCCATTCCATCCCCAT